>NC_135218.1:7777935-7807935 GCF_052324685.1 Brachyhypopomus gauderio
TCTGCAACCAGCCACATCTACTGTCCACCACCCATGTGCCCTAGCCCATCAACACAAATACATCCTCACCTCCATCCACAGTCAGGCCAGTTACAGGCAAAAGGCTTCTCTCCTGTGTGTCTCCTCAGGTGAGCTTTAAGATGGCTGCTCTTGGTGTACATCTTGGCACAGCCTGGGAAGTTGCACTTGTGCATTTTGATAAGATCCGCCACTGGGTTCTTCTGGAACTTCTGCACTCCACCTGCCAGGAGTCCACCCTGGAACCCTCCCAAGCTAACGCCATCTCCTCCGCTCACAGCAGGCTTCGCTGCAATGGGTACGGGAGCAATCCGCACAAATTTAGATGAGCTATTGAGATTAGGGATGGCTAAAGACGAGGAGGGGGAAGGGGGCAGGAACTGCGGGACCAGTGCGAAGGTCTGTCCCTGAATGCTCAGCAGCAGTTGGGCGATTTTAATGTCTGCAGCTGGGGCTGGGGTCTGAGTCACTGTGGGGGCTGCGGCAGCCCCACTGAGCCCTTGGTTCTCATGTTTCATCTGAACAGGTTGGATTTGGAGAATTACAGGCAATCCGGCACTGGTGTTACTGCTGTCCTCGGTAGACACAGGTCTGCTTTGTGCCTCCTGTTTTATCACAACCTCTGTGTCTCTGCTTGGTTTGGGAATACACTGAGAACTCTTTGTGCTTTTGGTCTTGTTGCCAATTGCGGAGCTGGACAGGAGACTGGCCACTGGAACAGTTTGCTCAGGATGCAGCTCAGACCGAGCGGTGCTGCTCTCTGGTATTCTGGGTGATACCTCTTCCATGACCTCCACTCCCGACCCAAACCCCATATCCAGCTCCAGCTCCAAGCCCAGCAGTGAACCATCTTCTTTAGGCTCATGTTTGAGGGTTATCACCCCATTCATGTTCTCTTCCAAGAACTCTTCAATCTCCTCCAGAGTGGGCTGGAAAGGCTCAACAGGTGTCTCCTCCATATTTGAGGAGGACCATACTGGAAAGTCAAAGTTCTCCTCTTTCACATTGTCTCTCTGTGAGTCCCAAAGGATGTTCGCTAGTGGAGTTGGGCTTACAGCACTCCCCCCAGAATTGCCACCGCATCCACCCCCCAGGGAAGTCTGGGACAGCAAGAAGTTGAGGATGCTGTCCTGGCTCTCAACACTTGATGAGCTCCCATAGCTGGAGCTCAGGACCTGGGAATCGGGTGAAGAACAGGAACACAGACTCGATGCGTCACTGGCTTCATCCTCTGAGAATGGTGAAGGCATCACCTGGTAGTTCCCCGAGTCTGAAACCATGTCCGACAGGTACACAAGAGGTGAGGCTGGCTCTATGCCACTGTAAGGCAGGAAGTTCTCCTCAATTGGGAGGAAGTGATCCACCATTCCCTGGATTTATTCTCTTATCCAGATATGTATGAGATACTCCTATATTTAATGTCAGAAAAAACTTCAGTGTTATTTTCCAGGCTATGAAGAAGTCATGAAATCCGAACACCTTCAGTCCAACAGCTTCCACAATTTAGCGTTTTTCACATATACCGGAAGCTCCAGGATGCCCCTATACAGAGAGTAAGACATGAGGTCAGATACCTTGTTTTGTAATTTGTTTTGCTTAAATATACTTTTGTTAGTACAGATTATGCAGAAACATCACTCGTCTATCCCTAATCCTCCCTCTAGCCCCCCAGATAAGGTGAAGAGGAAATGTAACATAAGTTAACCCCTCAGTAGCTCGTGACTCAGTACAGATTTATTAACCATCTCCAGATCTATTATCATAGTCGCTTGCTCGGGTTGTGCTCGGGTTCGCGATCCTCAACTATGTCAAATATGAAATTCTGCTTGTTTCCATTACAAGTACGCGGGCAGTCTCGGTGACAGCGTCTCCCTAAAGAGCGCTCACAAGCCTTCCACTCTTATTTCAAACAGTCGACACGATTAAAAATAACCTACTTCAAATCACACCACCGATTACAATTTAGCTTATAGTTCACAAATCCGGCTATATCACGTGTCGCTGAATATCAAGTGTCTCTGACACTGGAGAATAATTTAGGCTGGTTTTGTTTTCATTACAGGTACTACAACCTAAAATATGAATATAACTATTTTCTTTGCTTATTTGTACCACCAGACAAACGGTGGAAGATATAATATCAAATAATATTTATGTGTTTTCCTTGACATGAACTTGTCCTATAACGACATGATAAGGGTTGACTAACTGCCGCACTCACGCGCCCCTGCACGCGCCCCTCCGTCTCGTGACCGAGAGTAACCTCCGCGCGCCACTGAAAAACTGTCAAACATGATCAACATTACCGCGTGAGGCAGAAGAGAGCTCAGCCCTTTTAATAGTGCATAAATCATCCGTGCATGTGCTACTCCGATTACATTAAATGCAATAAATTAACTTCAATCGGTGACGGTGGGCGAAAAGAGATAGCGATTACACACGCTGGTCAGAAGTGTAACGATCCATTGGTCAAGTTTATTAGGTCATTCACTGTGATTCCCTTTGGTGTACTTTAAATCAAGGGTCACTTATTATTACGTTATTACTCACGACTAATACGAATGAAAGGAATGGCAAATTATTGATAATATTATAAAACTATACATTTAAATGTTAATTCTACCACTGTGTATTCTAAGAGCGTTCCTTCGTGTGTGTGTGTGTGTGTGTGTGTGTGTGTGTGTGTGTGTGTGTGTGTGTGCGCGCGCGTGTGTTTATTACGTTTAGTTGTACTATACTGCAAACGAAAACATCCCGCCTGCTACCGCGTGGCGAGCTACGGGGCTTAATTCCGTCAGAAATTCGCATTTTCCACAGTTATACGAATATATCGAGTCATGAGTATTCACGAGTATATTTACTTCGACGACACAAAGCCACGCAAACGTCAAACCCCGATGCGACAGATACTGTAACGGCCTCTTAACGTCAACATGTTTTCGTGCAGGGCGGCGCGCGCGCTGCAGCGGATGAAAACAGAAGCGACACGCACACTCGCGCTTTCCTGAAAGACGTGCCATGCAAAACGCAGAGAAGCAAAAAGAGCAAGTTTCGTACGCTTACCCCCTTTCCAGCAACCATTTATAGATCCAGTGAATTATTTCCACAGTTTTTAACTATTCGTAAATATAATAACATTTAAAATACGTCCGTAATGGGTAACTTGCCCTTGAGACACTCCGAGCGACGTTGCTACAGACTGGGCAGATACGCTGCTCGGTGGTTGTACTATATTAGGCTCACATGACTGCACGGTGTGTTATGGACGCTAGAATGAAAGGCAGGCGGCGAAGGCTCGTCCCGAATACGCGATGTCATTGGCCAGCAGTTTGGGAGGGCTGGTCTCCATGGCTGTCGTCAGTAGAAGAACTGCATGTGCGGATATGTGTGGATGCCTCACGGGACACAAAAACCATTTGCATCCCCAAAACGTCCATCTGCAGAAAAGAGTTGTTATTTTTTCAGTGCATTTCAGTCGGGGTTTCACCAAAGATTCCGCTTTTGTACCTCGATACAACGTTGTCCGATAAAAACGAGGCGTGCAAGGAGTTGTAACCTATGTTACACTAATGTAACGTAATCGAAACGAGAACTTCAGGCGGACGTAGATCTTCTGCGCCAACAGAAAGGCCATCATCCCCGTGTCGCGCGCTGTCACAGGGTCAGTGTAACAGCCCGTGACGTGGCGTGTAGCAGCGATCTCGTTAACACTACGTCACATCGCACAGGCATTCAGAAAAACACATCATGCACGCGCTGCTATTACAGCACGAGGATTGTGGATTTTATAAGCAATAGATAAGCAATGTCTATGTCACATCATTTACCAGAAGGCACGATAGGGGACAATCCCGTCAGTATGATAGACTACACAGACGTCTGTATGGAGTATGGAGTCACTCGGGACGAAGTAATTGTAGTGAGTGAGTTAACGTGAGTGCACAGGCCAGTCTGCACAGGGGTGGCTGAACACAGGTTACTGTGCACAGCCACTCTAACAGAGGCAACAGAAAACGAGATGTTAACAAGAACGCCATGTTTGTTTTGTCATTCTCTGAGATGGGAGAGCATCCTGTGTCAAGGTTATTCTGGGGAACTCGGGTAATTAAGCGTATTCACATAATTGTCTCAGAGGGTGTTGTAATTTAGCCCCGTGTTTCCTCTCTCCACCCAGTGAAAGCCTCCAAAATACACACAAGCAAGCAGAGAGAACACATCTGCGGGCACGTGCAGGGCGCATATGACTGTTCTCTGCTAGTACTGAGTGAACCGTGTTGGTTCAAGAACTGGGTCAATTAAGAAGTGCTAACCTGGAATACTGATGCATTTGATTCATTTGTTAGCCGATAACACACAAAGTAATATAAACAAATAACTCGAACAATGTGCATGCACACATATGCATGCAGACACACGAACGCACACATGTGCCAACGATGCTTACCTGTGATCTGCTGTAAGATGCTAAAGTGTAGAATACACAGCTGTGCTGCTTGTGTTGTGCTGAGGGTCCCTCAGAGGGCCCCTGGTAGAAGGTATAGTGAGTCAGACACAGACAGGCCCTTACTCCAACACAGCAGTAGCAGCCCGCCTGTCTCACGGATCACACTCTTGCCTTTGCCCTAGTTGCACACCGACATACGCTCCACACAATGTGTTTAAATGAGAGTGAAGCAATCGTGATATTGAATGGGAATAAATCTAGCAACTGCAAGAAGTCACGGCATGACACTATTTTAGAAAACAAGGCGCAATCTGTGTAGAAGATATTCCAAGTGTTTTTTTTTTTCACAACAGAATATCTATTTGACATCAAAATATATTTCAGTGCAATTTGCCTGGGCCAGGCAGGAGCTGACTGCTCAATCAACACACACGCCAGATGTGCTACCCTTTCTCACCGGAGGTGAAAGACACAGGGACTCCTCCTCCCCTTGCGACTAAGCAACCCATCAGCTACTGCACAGCTGCATAACTGAATCCAGGAAGGACCCGGAGGAAAGAGTTGTTGTTGAAGTTGTTGAAGGCACGGGTTAATCCAGCGATCACCCATGATGAACATTATTACCTCCACTGCATGATTCATCAGCTACACAACACATGTAAATAAACCTGTCTGATGATATGCTGTAAACAAGGCCATTTCATTTCAACCCACTCAATCTCCCAGACAAACACATCAGTTAACGAAACCCTCTTGTGGGATGCTTTGTAATCTAAGTAAGAACTGCAGCCACAAACGGGCAGCTTTCCCGCACAAACACTATTCCTGGAGGCAGCCATCATCCTCATCCCTGCTAGTGTAAATTATTTTTAGTTATTTGCAGGAGATTATAACAGTAATCCACCTACAAGGCTAGTGTGCAAATGCCTGAAATGTGAATGGACAAGAAATCGTAGCAGCGAGGAAATTGTTTGCATTATCGATTACATTGTGTCTGAAGGAGATCTGGTTGATTCTAAGTTGGGAGTCTAAGTGTTCTACGTTGCTGAACACAGAATGAGAACCCTGTTAACTCAACGTTGTGGCTTATCTGCTCCCTTCTGCTCAGAGCCAGGAGTACATGACAGTTTTCTATCTTGCACAGTGCAGGATACTTTTAATGATTACACTGTATAAAAGAGATTAAAACCCAATGACTGTAAAATATGTATATTGTTAAGTTTTGAGGAGTTGACTGCTAACAGCTGATACAGTCAGATCTAATGTAATCTAAGAGATGAAGCAAGCCCTTTGGGGTTTTATGAGGAAACTCAAGCACCCAGTAGGAAGTGGGTGAACCCAAAGAACTCATGAACTCATGTGTTGAGTTCCACATTCAAATGAAAGTTTTAGCTGGATGTCTTACACATACACAAAAACTGGTCTTCAGACATCTGTCAACCTTGACCTTGCACTGTAAGTTTTGAAATGGTGGCTTTGCAAATCAGTATTGCTGCAACATTATCCAATTCAGCGCCAAGTGCTTTCAATGTTAACAGTGGAGCAATCAGCCATCTCTCCTCATCACATGGAAGACTGGGAATGACCCCACAAGAGTGTGTGTGTGTGTGTGTGTGTGTGTGTGTGTGTGTGTGTGTGTGTGTGTGTGTGTGTGTGTGTGTGTGTGTGTGTGTGTGTGTGTGTGTGTGTGTGTATGTGTACATGCATGAGCAGAAATACACGTGCAGTGTATGTAGAGCCAACCACAATAAAAATGCATTGTACAGCACAGTAAAATCCTCTGATCAGCAAATCAACAAAGGCACCGACGGTTCAATTATTCTTTAATGCTGTCATTGATATGTGGTTATATGTATGTAGAATTATATATTTTATAACAATTATAGAATCAAATTATTTCCACAGTGATGTAGGCTCTACAAGATATTAGACTTATTAATGAATACTAAATAAATGTGCATGTATGTAACTTGGATGCCATTAGGCTATGCTTTATCATTCAGTTATTCAAAGAAGAGTGTGTCAGAGAGAGAGAGAGAATAATGCATGATTATAACTTTACAATGTTCAAATTGCACTGTACCAACACCCACATCCCAGCACACATTTCAGACTGTCATCAGTTATATGGATCAGGAGTCTAGTTGCTATTTATGAATGCACGCTACAATTATCCACAGACATCACCTGCACTGCTGGCTGAGGGAGCGGAATGAGGAAATATCAGTTTCCCGAGGCCAGAGTGGACATTAGCGAAGAATCAAATGAAGGTAGTTATGTCCTCTAAATATATGCAATGAGAAAATTGTTGCTTACACGTGTGGCTGTACATAGGAAATGAAAAAGAACTATTAAACGATCACGAGACAAGGAAACACTGTAAGAGATAAGACTGTATGCAGCAACACTATCGAGTGAGTGAATATGGGAAAATATATCAATGACTGCAGAATTACATTAAACGTGAAATTTTCAAACTGTCAGAAACGCAACATATTTATTTGGTATGTTATGATGCAGTGCCACCTGTTGTTCAAATTCAGAACAAGCTAAATAATGTTTCCAGGGTAACGGAACACAAACTTGTGAACTGCCCCACAAATGAGTTGCAGATTAGTCGTTTGAGTAATTCTAAGAACTAACTCGAAACGTTCGATTCTTCGGTCACATCAGCGAAGCTACCGAGTTTTTACGTTACGTAAGTTCTTGTAGAACGTTATTGATAATCATATTTGCAATTGGATTGACTATCAAAGCTGAAAATGAAATTCTGCAAACATTTATTTAAAACGACTCGTATTGCTTTTAGGTATTACGGATAAGCTGTGTAGTTACAGAGTAATCACATACATTTGAGTTATTAACCGCATTCTAATTCTGCTTGTTTTTTAGAGTATGTAGCTGGTAGACCTTTCAGTTTATGATGAAAACTGCTGAGCGTTTCATTTGAGTAGTTTTGCTCATTTTAATCCAGCTATAATTGGGTTTGTTTTGCAGACACTTGCTCATTCTATACACCTACAATTTGCTCCTGTTTGCACGATGTTATTATCGGGCCCTGCAGTGCGGAGTAAGCATAACATACTTCTGTTCCTCCGACATGCGCCTGACCATTACCGTAAAAATATATGCAAGACGACAACGAAGGGAAAAAAGCAACTAGTATCAATTTGATAGACTGTTAAACAGCACATTTACATAGTCGTTAACAGACCTACATTTCTAAGAACGTCGCTTAGACTAACATTTGTGAAGCAAACGCTTACACTGACAGTGTTTCTACCAGTAGACAGCTTCAGTCTTATGAATCCTTATTGTGTGAAGTGTGGCTGTACTCTGTGTTCTGTTGTGTGTGTATTTGAAGAAAGCAGCTCTAATGGGGTCAGGACTCAACGGAACCCCTTTGTGATCCCTGAAGACGATGTATTCCTCATCAGAAACACAGAGAAAGCTCAGAAAAAACTAGTAAGTCGCCTTTCAGATAACCACACAACACTTATTATTGTTCCCTGAACCACATCATATTCATTGATAAATTGGACTCTAACTAAATAAACGATGCAAGTTAAATATACCTTGTAACATTTCATTTTACAATCAAAAGTTAATTACATGCAAAATATTGTATAATTAGAGCACATTGATAAATGTTATACTTTTCTCACTGGATCACATTTATTGAGCCATTAGGAACACATCATTGCGATCATTACGTGTATGCAGGAATACCAGAGAGAACTGTCACTACCTATCCATGAGAAGAAGACCTACGTAGGGAGAATGAGGGCTAGGCAGTCAGAACTGAGGAAGACTCTGAGAGAGGACCTGGAGGAAGAGGAAGAGTGTACACCAAACCGAAAACACACCACTGCCCGTCTCCTCCAAGACACGGAGGCGTGCAAGGTGATCATGACGAGAGGTGAGACAGGAACGTGTGCAAAAGGCATGGACACACACACACACTCACACTCACACTCACACTCACACTCACACACACACACACACACACACACACACACACACACACACACACACACACACACACACACACACTTCCTTAGCTGGGACACACTTCTCTGGGAAAACTCTGAAACCAAAACACTTAGTTTACATATGACCTTGCCAGTTAGAACTATTGTATTGTTATTTCATGCTAGTGAGAGATTGCTGCTCTGCTTTAGATCATAACATAGGAAAAGAGACCACACGTGAGTTCCTTAACAGGAAGCGAGAGATGTTCTATCTGGAGGTGAGATTTGACGCCTTGTGCTTGTGGTCATTCAGCCTGACATGGTTGCTTTGCTCATTCTGGGTTCTTCTATATTCAGCATGTTTCCTTATATTTCAGTTCTTTGCTTCACCCTTCCGTAAGCCTCATCCCTTTCTTTTATACCCACTCTTTTCACCCACACACTTCCTTCTGCTCATCTCTCTCTCTCTCTCTCTCTCTCTCTCTCTCTCTCTCCCTCTCTCTCTCCCTCTCTCTCTCTCTCTCTCTCTCTCTCTCTCTCTCTCTCTCTCTCTCTCTCCCTCTCTCTCTCTCTCTCTCTCTCTCTCTCTCTCTCTCTCTCTCTCTCTCTCTCTCTCTCTCAGCATGCCCTGGCGGTAAAGACTGGTGAGATCCAGCAGTTAGAGGAGATGGCGAATCATGAAGAGAGGAAGTTAGCGAAGGCTGAGCAGCTCCTAGAGGAAGACACCAACTTATTTGATGAATTTCTCAAAGAAAACGACAGGAACTCAGCAGAGGCCATAAAAATGTAACACAAACTGACAGCTGCCTGAAACAGTGCAAACACAAATACACTATCCTGAAATTAACACCTTGCCATGTTTTGAAATATTTTTGTCATTGTTCAGGAAAGTAAGATTATGTACCTGCAAAAGTTTTGTTAACATAAAGCAGTTGTCCATATTCACAAACACTGCTTAAGTATTACTAATATTTAGATTTATGTGATGCAATACATAGTTTCATGTTCATAAAAGAGTTTTCTTTTTCCAAGCTTGTTCAAAATAGGTAGTAGCTATTTTTGCACCAAGAATAGTCTAAACAACAGGAACTGTTCAGGACTAATTGAAGGTACCACAAAAGTATATAATCACACAAGGCTATACAATGTATACATTACTTCATTTTAAGGTACTTGTAAGTATTTCAGCTGTGTTTTGTAAAGGAAATGATACGTTCTAGATGCTAAACTGAGAATGAAAATGTTCATTTTCAAAAACACGTCCCCAGTGTTGCTGACATTTAAGTGAGAGCTGCATGATTGCAGTGCTAATAGATGTTGTGTGCATTATTGCATGTGTGGGAACACCTACTTAGAGCTGAGCAGGAGACCAAAGCCAAGCTGGACAAAGTGGCCGAGATCAAGAGGATCACTGCCAAAATGGTGGCCATTAGGAGGTAGCTACATGCTTCACCGTCAAACACTGGAACCAAAAGCTGCTCTTCTCATCCATCCATCGCTTCATTCATTCATTCATTCATTCATTCATTCATTCATTCATCTCTCTTCCAGTGACATCTCCAAGTATGAGGAAACACTGCAGGAGTACAAACTCTACAAGGACTTTCTGTTTAAGCTTTCTCCTCCAGAGTGGCAGGACATCCAGAGAGAGAAGAAGAGAGGTCTGGTCCCTAAGACGACAAGCAGGAACGAGTGTGAAGGAAAGAGCAGAGAGACACAGAAAGGGAAGAAGACCCCTCTGTCCCACAGACGTATGTAGTCACCCATCAGAGGATCCACCATATAAGGGCGGCACAATGACACAAGCATCATGATGATCGCATCACTGATGGAAGCTCGATGAGTTTAAGAATAGAAGTGAAGATGTAATGTGTTGTGATGCACTTTGACCTTATTTACAGGTCTTAGATCAGGTGAATGCTTTGACTAAAGGGACCTAATGAAACTTACCAGGAGCCTGTGAGATTAGGGACCGGATAAAGTGCTTATTACACACAACAGACCTGGTGTTTGTTAGTGCTCATATGTACGATGCAGACGTCCGCTAAATCTGAATCAAGCAGATTCATACTGTGATAGTAAATGATATGCTGAGCACTCCCACCTCTGTATTGTTGAAGATACTGAAATGCTGTACCTGTATTTGACATGACCGTTGTTTTTATGGTGCTTTAGCGCTTTAGTGCTTAATCTCGTTACCGGTGCCGGTTAATCCTGGCCTGCTCTCCTTCTACACTGGACTCTTGTTCGCACACAGGTCGAGAGAAAAGGAGCTACACAGGGTCTGGAGAGCTACCCCCTCTTCGCACGCCCCGGGCTCCATCCAGGCGCAGTGTGAAGTCAACATCTCAGAGCGGCAAAATGTGGGTTTGACATGCACTCAGACACTCGTGCACTTGGGCTGTTCAACGTGGGATGCACTAGGATGATATTTCTCTAAGGACTACTGCTTGTTTCTACGATTGCAGGGGTTCACCATCAGACACCGACAGCTCAGAATATGAGGTCAGTTTGAACCCAATCCAGACCAACTGATCATCTTTTATAGGCACAAGCTGAGAGGGAAATTACATTTTACTCATTTTGATTGTGATGCCCGTTTTTCATCTTTGTCATGATAAATGTGCTCCCCGCAGGAGGAGCCAGAACTGTATTTCACGGATCCCCAACAGCTGCTGGACCTGCTGAGTGAGCTGGAAGAGCAGAACCTCTCTCTGATCCAGAACTCGCAGGAGACCGAAGAGAGTTTGGAGGAATTCAAGCAGACCACGGAACAAACCCGCAAGAACATGTAAAAAATCTCCATGATCTTACAGATTCAGAATGAGTGTATTATTGGTGATTTTACTGTATTAAATTGTGGCCATTGATAATTGCCTGTGGTTGGTTGAATTCATCAGATAATTGACAGCCCATTTTGAGTTTAAAATAGCCGTGTTGGTGGAGAAAGAATACATCGTGCACTAGAGGAACACTGTGGGGAACCTTTTAGGGGGAGAAAGCGTTGAACCTCAGGTTTCTGTGTCAAATGATGTGCACATGTAGGGAACATGAGGCAAACCAGCTTAAGCGGCAGATTGATGTTATGACGGAGGCCATTCAGAGAGAGAACAAGAGAACTGCCGAACTAGAACTCAAAGCCAGACTCTTCAACTTCGGACAGTATAAAGCAGAAGAGGTGAGACTGTGCTGTTGCTACACATGTTCACATCTTTGCTCTAAAATGATCATTAAAAATATGACCAAGAATGTAGAAACAGTCCCTTCTTAGGGTTCACGGAAAAGAAAAACAACAAAGTACACTTTACCAATTCAGCTTGAAAAGAAACCGTTCACCATGTACTGAGCTCTTCTGACAATGAAACATCATTTTCACACTTTTGTCTTCTTTGTACCTTCTCTTAAAAAAAAACAACCAACTATGAATGTTTTTGAGTTGCATCTGTATTATATCTACTTTCTGAATAGTAATAAGTCAAGAAGTCACATACAGAATTATGATGGCTGCCTCTAGTGGTCAGTAGTTCAAGCTGTTCTAAGTGTCCTACTGTTCCTGGCAAGCAGCCAAAGTTGAACTTCTCTCTTCTCCCCTGCTCCGCTTTTGATCTGCACGCCTGTCCTCACCCTCTGCCAGGACAGCACTCTGGACGCGCTGGGCCGTAAGGTGGAGGAGGTCTATCAGAGCTGTGTGGGGGACAGCGAGGCCAACCTGAGCACGCTGCAGATGCTGACGGCCATCGAGAGCAAGCTGGGAGAACTGCTGGAGAACATGGAGGTGATCCCTGCAGACCGGCTCGCCATGGCCGAGAGAGCCAAGGAGAAGGAGAGGAGACTCAGGTCCCATCACCAAACCAGCCGCAATGCCTCGCCCGGTCTGTGGTCCGTTAAACACCCAACGCTTGGGAGTCTGCATATCAATTCCTTGCCTTTGTCTGTCCATGTAGACTACGAGATGAGAAGATCCATCAGCAGAAACAGCACCAGGAAGAGAGGACGAAGAAAGCAATGGAGAGAGCGCAGGCTGAAATCAAGAGAACGGTTAGTTCAAGATGAACGTATCGCGCTATATAACACACTATACATCAACACACCAGGACAAGAAGTCTTTAGTGAGTTAGAACAAGTCTACAATGGTCCATGTGCTCTCTGTCCCTCTGTAGTCGGGTCGGAAGCTGAGGCCACGCTCACAGCCTCCTGCTCCGAAGCTCAAGAACAACCAGCACGACGACATCGCAGACAAGGAGAAGGAGGAACATCTTTACTTCTTCACCTAAAGCACCCGTTTCTCACCACTGTCACAGTAGTTTCACCAAAGGTGCACTGGGCCATCGCGGGTGCCTTCTTGGAGAACATAAACTCCAAACCTACATAATCAATCATGCCTAACAGTAGACTAACATGTAGAAATGAAGATGGATAATCAGGTTTTGTATACTCACACCACCAATATGATGACTTATTATTAAAAAAATTCAGACATGTACACAATTTATAAAAAAGTAGTATTTAATATTTGTTTCATAATTAAACATAGACCATCAACAACTGAATCCTCGTTTTACATACCACACAAAAGGCATAAAAAATAAAAACTTAAAATTATAAACAGAAGTTCTTCCTCCACGGGTATGGGTGCTTGGAGAGAAGAGTCCCTGTCACACATACTGAGAAGCAGCCTGCTGCATAAACCACAGTACGGCTTCATATTTAATTGTGCTGTTCAACCAACCGACGAAGCCACACCAGAGCCCACTGTTGCGTGACGTTTAGGTAAGAGGCATTATAAGCGTTGTTACAAAGAGGTTTTATTTCTTATTCACGGCAAACCTAGGTATTGCAGCTTTGGTAACCACATTACCGTGTCTCATCATGAGACAGAGCGAGAACAGAAGATGAACAGATGTAGCCTACTGAGCACTGTAGAACAAAGACTGTTACAATGAACGCTTGTAACACCTTTGTGACAGCTCGACGCCTATTAAAACTGACCCCAAATGTAATTTGTTAACAGTACGTGATAGTGGGACTCTAGATTGGGAGAGGTAAAATATGATGGTTCTCCTGGCAACCTTAGCATTCCACCTCCACCAGTACACGACACTGGGTTTGTGCCTCAAACACCGTGGAGCTAAATTACCGGACCATATTTTGAAAACAGGAAACGGGTTAAAGGTGTGTTGCTCCTGGCTGAGTGGTCATGGGAAGGGGGTTATGTCATTTAAGCATAATCAGGCATTCTAAACCAAACTCACGGCCTACGACGATCAGAAGCAGCTCGTGAACACTGTCCAGTGAGCAGGCCTAGCCCTTCTTTCTCCAGTGGAAAATCCCCTGAGCTGGACTGTCTTCAGCATGGCACCACAGAAAGAGACACCTTCAAGACAGACTCTTTCATGTCTCGAGGAGACAGACAGGCAGAGGGAGACACAGGGCGGCGAGTGATGCCCTCGCGGTGTCTCGCTGGCGTGCGGGAGTGCCGTCACTCCAGGTCCTGCAGGTTGATGGTGCTGCCCGTGAACTGGGAGTTATCTGAGCCGTTATCATCCTCAGTCATGGCTGAAGGCTCCTGATCAGAAACACATACGCATTTCAGTACAGTACCGACTACTGATGAGACACAGCAAAATGTATGACATTACACTAGGCAATGACACGCTGCCATGTACTGCATAGTAATTACAGAACTGATTACAGAATACACGCTAAAACACACATATACAAATACATACATATTACAAGGAAACTTTAGCTTAGTTAGATGTACAGCAATACTGTGAATTAACCAAAATATTTACAATCTATTTTACAAAATAAACAATGTTACAAGATGAGTTGTAAAATCATAATCATTACAATACCACCTTTAAGCTGTCCAACTGCTTCTAAGCCATCTATGTCCTCCCCACACTCACCACTTCCACCACCACCATCCCACAATCACTATCACCATCTCTACCACCCCACAACCACCACAAACACCCCACTATCACCATCTCTACCACCCCACAACCACTACCACTCCACTATCACCATCTCTACCACCCCACAACCACCACAAACACCCCACTATCACCATCTCTACCACCCCACAACCACTACCACTCCACTATCACTATCTCTACCACCCCACAACCACTACCACTCCACTATCACCATCTCTACCACCCCACAACCACCACAAACACCCCACTATCACCATCTCTACCACCCCACAACCACTACCACTCCACTATCACCATCTCTACCACCCCACAACCACTACCACTCCACTATCACCATCTCTACCACCCCACAACCACCACAAACACCCCACTATCACCATCTCTACCACCCCACAACCACTACCACTCCACTATCACCATCTCTACCACCCCACAACCACCACAAACACCCCACTATCACCATCTCTACCACCCCACAACCACCACAAACACCCCACTATCACCATCTCTACCACCCCACAACCACTACCACTCCACTATCACCATCTCTACCACCCCACAATCACTACCACTCCACTATCACCATCTCTACCACCCCACAACCACTACCACTCCACTATCACCATCTCTACCACCCCACAACCACCACAAACACCCCACTATCACCATCTCTACCACCCCACAACCACTACCACTCCACTATCACCATCTCTACCACCCCACAACCACCACAAACACCCCACTATCACCATCTCTACCACCCCACAACCACTACCACCCCACTATCACCATCTCTACCACCCCACAACCACTACCACTCCACTATCACCATCTCTACCACCCCACAACCACTACCACTCCACTATCACCATCTCTACCACCCCACAACCACTACCACTCCACTATCACCATCTCTACCACCCCACAACCACTACCACCCCACTATCACCATCTCTACCACCCCACAACCACTACCACCCCACTATCACCATCTCTACCACCCCACAACCACTACCACTCCACTATCACCATCTCTACCACCCCACAACCACTACCACTCCACTATCACCATCTCTACCACCCCACAATCACTACCACTCCACTATCACCATCTCTACCACCCCACAACCACTACCACCCCACTATCACCATCTCTACCACCCCACAACCACTACCACCCCACTATCACCATCTCTACCACCCCACAATCACTACCACTCCACTATCACCATCTCTACCACCCCACAACCACTACCACTCCACTATCACCATCTCTACCACCCCACAACCACTACCACCCCACTATCACCATCTCTACCACCCCACAATCACTACCACTCCACTATCACCATCTCTACCACCCCACAACCACTACCACTCCACTATCACCATCTCTACCACCCCACAACCACTACCACTCCACTATCACCATCTCTACCACCCCACAACCACTACCACTCCACTATCACCATCTCTACCACCCCACAACCACTACCACTCCACTATCACCATCTCTACCACCCCACAACCACTACCACTCCACTATCACCATCTCTACCACCCCACAACCACTACCACTCCACTATCACCATCTCTACCACACCACAAACACCCCACTATGACATCAGGCTGCAAGGGGACTGACTACTAGCCAATTAGACCTAACATCAGCTTCCATTTCGCCATTGTGCCCAGTTAACGGGTGGAAGTGTAGAGACCTGTAGGATGTTGACGGGCAGGTCCACCGTGAGCTGGGAATGAGAACTGGAGGTCTGGGAGCTGAGTTGGAAGGCCAGGTCTCCATCAGTAGCAGGGTCATCCTGGAGAACACACACAAACTAATGAGAACACTACCCTGGCTGAGAGTGTGTAGTAACTATCACCAGTGTGTCCATCATCACTGACCTGCAGAAGCTGGATCTGTACGTACTGGGCTCCAGTAACCGGGTCTCGGATCGCGAGCCCCCCTGCGGTCGACGCAGTCCCTTCCCCGTAGCGACCACACGCTGGAGCCAGGGCTCCTGGGGCAGCAGGGCCCTTGGGCCCTTTAGTCTTCCTCTGGGTCGTGGTGCCGGCGCCGGCCGCCGGGCCCTTCTGCTTCCTGCGCTTGGCCAGCTGGATGGCTCTGTAGTCTGTGCGCGCAGAACCACAGCTCTCCTTCAGGGCCCAGACGAAGGAAACGGCGTTATTCATCAGCACCGCCCAGATCCACTTACTCACCATGTGAACAAAACGGTTTAAGCAATGGGAACATAAACGTTCAACTCAACATTTCAAATGTTTATCAGCCATTTAATGAACCATTTTCTACGTTAATGTTCTTTGTGCTGATGTGTTTGTAAGTGACTAGTACATGTTCGTGTCATTCACCCTCACCATAAAGGGACAGGGCGTGGCTGAAGGAAGCTCCGCCTCTTTCTGCCCAGTGTAGGAGGCACCGTGGCTGGGGAACACAAACTGGCTCATGCCCTTGCTGCTCTCCTGTTGGCTCAGCACTTCCACTCCACTCAGCAAGGGCCCCACGGCTGCCTCGCCGGGCCCGATGTCTGCCTTGGGCCGGGGAGAGAGGAGCTCCGGCACAGGGGCCCCGGCCCCCAGTGTGGAGGAGGCGAGCGAGGGCACGAGGGAGGAGGAGAGAGGAGCGAGGGAGGGGGTGAGGGAGGAGGACGGGGACTCGGCGGTCAGCGCGCTGGATGAGCTGAGGGCCTGCAGTTGCTCGGCGGCCGGCGTGTTCTGGATGGCCAGGGCGGTGAGGGCGCCCAGCGCCTCGGGGTTCACCGTCTGCACGTCGTCCAACTGCAGCGCGGCCTGCTGCAGGACTCCGCCCCCTCCGCTGTGGCCCAGGGCGGCGTCCAGGACGTGCGCGCCCATGTCTGCCCCTGCCGCTAAGATGAGGGGGTCCACGCTTTTGACCCCTCCCAGGGGCGGGCCGACCGACGCCGGGTCTATGGTGAGAATGCCGCTGCTGACCAGAGACATGTCCATGGAGAAAGAGGCGGGGCCTGAGTGGGTAGCTGGGCCAGTGGGTGCCGCGGTGGCGCCCTGGGACATGCTGGAAAACAGGGAGGAGAGGTCCAGGCTGCTGAGCTCCGCCCCCACAGAGGCGGGCACACTGGCGGTCTGGGCGGCGCTGGTGAGCTCACAGCTGGGTGTCAGTGTGGCTGTGCTCTCCAACTGGTTCAACACATCTGGGGAAGGAACGACACAATGTGAGTGGGTGGGTGTGTACGTGGAGGTGAGTGGGTGAGTGTGTACGTAGAGGTGAGTGGGTGAGTGTGTACGTGGAGGTGAGTGGGTGAGTGTGTACGTAGAGGTGAGTGGGTGAGTGTGTACGTGGAGGTGAGTGGGTGGGTGTGTACGTGGAGGTGAGTGGGTGAGTGTGTACGTGGAGGTGAGTGGGTGGGTGTGTACGTGGAGGTGAGTGGGTGAGTGTGTACGTGGAGGTGAGTGGGTGAGTGTGTACGTGGAGGTGAGTGGGTGAGTGTGTATGTGGAGGTGAGTGGGTGAGTGTGTACGTGGAGGTGAGTGGGTGAGTGTGTACGTGGAGGTGAGTGGGTGAGTGTGTACGTGGAGGTGAGTGGGTGAGTGTGTACGTGGAGGTGAGTGGGTGAGTGTGTACGTAGAGGTGAGTGGGTGAGTGTGTACGTGGAGGTGAGTGGGTGTAGGTGGATGTTTATGTGGAGGTGGGTGGGTGTGTACCTGGGCTGAGGTTGTGATGTTTCAACATATGACTCTTGAGACTACTGCGGGATGAGAAGTGCTTGTCACATCCTGCCACAGGACACTTGCTCCTCAGACACACCCCGTCCTGACGGTGCTTCTTAGAGTGGATGTACAGACTACTGCGTGCCGAGAACTTTGCGTTACAGCCTGCAGACAAAAGTACATACAAACACACAACAATGACCCAATACATATTTTCACTAATTGGTGAAGAAGATCTAAGGCAGCTTTGACACCACCGTCTACACTAGTGGGCTGCTGGGAGAACTGACGATGCCAACCTGCCATAGGGCACTCAAAGGGCTTGGTGCCCAGGTGTGTGATGCTGTGGCCCTTCAGATGCTCGGCTCGAGTGAAGGACTTCCCACATCCCTCCTCGGGACACATGAACCGCCGATCGTCATCGTGTTTCCTGCGGGGGGGGGGGGGGGGGGGGGGTGTGAATGAGAGGACTGCAAAATATACGAGATAACACACACGCACGGACGCACACAAACCTTTTGTGTCGCAACAGCTTTGACATGCTAGTAAAGGTCCAGCCACAGGACTCTGAGTCGCACACAAACGGCCGTTCACCTGGAGACAGACAGAAACAAATGGTGGTGTTTGTGGTGGAGGTTGAAGGGGTCGTGTGTGAGTGCGAGTACGGCGGGCGGCCGCGTGCAGGCACCTGTGTGACTGCGCAGGTGAATTTTGAGGCGGCAGGCTTTATCGTAGCGCTTGTCACAGCCTGGGTATGTACAGGTGAACTGGCCAGTCTCCCTGAAGTGTGTTCTGTTGTGGGAGAACAGGGCACTGAAGGTGATGAAAGCTTTTTCACATCCTGGGAGACACACACACACACAAAAGGAACATCATGTAAACCTCATCATCTGCAATTTCAAACGCAACCGTGAGAAAAATCACGATCCACCCTCACCTGGGAATTCACACTTGTGGGGCCTCTCGGGTTCAAAGTGCGTCCTCTGATGGTTGGCGAGTCGCGTGGCGCTGCGGAACCTCTCGCTGCAGATGTCGCACACGAAGGCGTCCTCCTGGTCGTGGGCCTTGACGTGGGCCTTCAGGTTGTAGACGGTGGTGAAGTGCCTGCCGCAGTTCTCCCACTCGCACCTGTACGGGCGGACCTTATCGTGGGACTGCAGGTGCCGCTTCAGCTTGTACGACGTGGTGAAGGACCAGCCGCAGCCTTCCACCGCGCACTTGAAGGGCCGCTGGTCTTCTGTGTGAAACACGAGGTGCATTTTGAGCTTCTGGCGGCTGTCGAAGGTGTTGGAGCAGCCGGGGTTAGGGCAGCGGTAGGTCACCAGGGTCCCCTTCTTGGCCAAGCCCGTCGGACCGAGGCTCACGGGTTGTAGCTCGTCCTCGCGTGTGCCTTTTGAATCCGGCCCTGTGGAGTTCGCGTCCATGGCGCACAAGGTTCCATCCTCCTGCTTAACCGCATGGCACGAGTCCAGGGTGGCACCGAGTTCCGACAGCGAGCAGTCGTCGGCCAACGTCAGCTCCGAGTCGCTCACCGCCGGCTCGGCGCTCGAGTCCTCTTGACCACCACCCCCAACGTTGCTTATCTTCCCGATAGATTTGGTCCCACCATCGTAGTTGAGAAGAACTATGTCTTCATGGTCTTTCATACCCAAGTGTTCTTTCAGACTCACCATCCCGTCCTCTTTGTAGGAATAGCCCTCGGGAGGAGCAGCCAGGGTCAAAACCCCATTCTCGATAGTCACGATAATGCTTTGGTTATTGATCATAATAGTCCCAGAGAAGGTTTCGTGCGCAGCTGCAGAAGGTCCATCAGGAGCACCGAGGTTCACGTAGTCCGTGATGTACTCTGCACTGTTACTCGCCTCCATCATCTCTCCGCTCTCATGAGGATCTGTGCTCTCTGGCAGCACAGTACAGGTTTTAGAGTCACACTCGTTCAGCTCACACGAGGCCTGACCCACATATGTGGGGTGATCGCAGGCCATCACTACATCAGACAGCCTCCCATCAGAACCACGACCCGTCTCGCTGCTCTCAGACGACATCACGTTGCCATTTTGGGCCTCGAAGCACAACCCTCGTCTCCCACGGGCTCCAGTTTCACCATTTGGAGCAGAATTTGCACCCAAGTTACTAAACCCACAAACGGACGAGGATTTTGCTTTGACCGTCGAGCCGTCCTGCTGCACCTCCACGGGCCCGCACGGGTCTGCGGTCTCACCGCTCCCCCTCTCCCCGTCTTCGCGTGTTTTTTGTCGTCCCTTGTCGTCGCCGAGCCCGTTCTCCTGCACTATGTTCAGGACGACGTAAAACTCCTCGGAGTTTCCGCCGACGGCCGACCCGACGCTCGCGTCCGAGCGAGACGCGCTTGCCGACGGCGGGGAGGGACCTTCCTCCCGGCGCCGCCGCCCGGGGTGTTCCGCATACCCGTCCTCCCCGTCGAAAAGGGGCAGCGCCATTTGCAACGCGCCGTCTTCGTCGTGGTCCCCGCCGTATTTCAGCTCCAAACCGCCATACTCCCCCTGCGCGTTCACGCGACACAGCTCAACGTTCGCCGCTCGCGGCGGCGCGCCGCGTCCGTCGTTCCGCTTGTGGCAGAGAGACGAACACGAACCGCTGCCATTTTCCGCCAGCAGGCGAAGCGAGGAGGACCTGGGCCGGTTGTTGTTGTCGTCGTCGCTTTGCGACTCGGAATGGTCCCCGTTGTCGTTTTTCGTCGAAACGGAGCTAGAAACGCTCTCCGTCGTCGTTCCCAGCGGAGACGAAGCGGAGTTAGGCGGGGCGCCATGTTGGTAGTGAGTGTTTTGGGCAGCGGTGAGCCCCTGCATTTCCATCTTGGTGTCCCTGTAGCAGCAGCACGTAAAGGCCCCGCCTTTACACACGCGTCATAGCCCGCCGAGCCGATACACACTTCACGGCGAACCGGCGGCCCGATTCCGGAACTTGAGAGAAAGCAGCGCGGAATTAATTAAAGATAAGAATTAATGTAAAAAAAAGTTAATTATCCAACGGGTCAGTTATATCACAGGTTATTACGAGTCGTCGCCCAAAACAATGTAAAGCAAAACTTTTAATATATAATGTATTATAAAATATTCACCTCAGCCACTAGATGTCACTTTAGGACTGTTCCTTTGTGCGGACTGGTGGCTTGATATAAGTAACCAGAAACGTATATACAATGTATTTTTTTTATATGGGAAATGATAATGGGAATAGTCAATATCTGGAGATGCCTGGTAATGCCTGGGAGATCTTGGCCACAATTTAGTAACTAGAGCCTGCAGTCGAGGCCATTTTTGTTTTTATTCATTATAAATTATGTTGCTAAAACATTTTACCACGTGATTATGTGGAAACAACTGGGTTTGGTGTAAAACACCCCTCAGAAGCACACACACACACACACACACACACACACACACACACACACACACACACACACACACACACACACAAGCATAGTAAACTTTACATCCCTGTTTTGATTGCTCAAGCAATTGGTGTTAAACAGGAGCAGGCCAAACTAATGCATCACAAATTTAGTCTTTTGATGAACATGTAATTTCTTCTTAGACATTCTTTTGTGATGCTCATACATAATGCAGACCAACAAGGCACGAAAAGGACCAAACACAGGACACAAGGTCTCGAGATGTGGGAGTGAAAATGTGCAGAAGGTAAACGTGGAGCGCGGAGGAGGTCATAATATTTGATCCAATTAGTATTTTTGTGCTATATTTGATGAAAAACAAAATGCTTGTATTCAAAATGCAGCTAATGCAGCTTCCTGCAGGAAATTAGTTCGGGCAGTTGCTTTATCTTCTTAATGCTGAGTTTCCTAGAGGTAAGACTGCCACCCCATACAGTATAAACAACCCCCAAAACCTATTTAGCCCAGTAAATAACATTGTTCTACTTTAGTTCTAGTTCATTATTGTAGTTATTGTCACAAAATATATATAATAAAAGCTTCTCAGGATGAAACATCCATATAACTTTATTTACATATTTGGTTTGATGGTAAACATGTCAGTATTATCACCAAGTGAATCAAGATTAATCATTTTCTACTTTGCTTAGGACTAAAGGACTAACTACAAATATAAATGCAACCTAACACTTTAGTGTGTCTCACTTTCATTAGCATTAAAATCTTTGAAATCCAAAAAATAACGTACTGAAGGGTATATTCCTTGTTTGGAGGTACTACTATAAGTTTACTCAACAATAATAAATTAACTTATCCAAGACCATTAATAAATACCATATTACTACTCAATAACAATAATAATAATGATTATTATAATAATATAATTTGGTTATCTAATTTAAATGTAAATATTTCACTGTACTTTTGAAACCTTTTTTAGATTTTTTGTTCCATTCCTGCAGAGTGGATTAATAATAATTCAACTGTTTTAAAATGAAATGTCCTCTAGATGGCACTTTGACATCACATCATATTTTATATTGTTTTTTTATAGTTTTTTTTATAGTTTAAAAATGTTCATTGCTAACAACAAACAGAAAAACACATATTGGAACCGAGTTCAGTTCTGTTAAAGTGAACGAGAAAGAGAACCATATTTCAGGTATTTCTATGTTCACAGTGTGAAATGAACTTTAAAGAGGACTTCCAGTCAGACTGGTGCCACTTTGTTTTCACATTGCACAAATCTAGCGGACCGTAATATGAAGCACAAATGAAGCAGGCAGAGACTGCCTCGGGAGGTGACCTACATTTGTTTTAAGGTCCATTTAGAGGGGATAATTTGACATGCACACACACACACACACACACACACACACACACACACACACACACACACACACACACACACACACACATATATATATAAAGAAACTGTGACTCAGTGGTCTGAAACCAATTGAACTGCACAAATGACCCAAGTGTGAAAATACCCCAAGTCTGAGCAGGATTGGCCTGGCCTGATCTTGTTGAACACTGAATAGCGGAATAATGTTTCAAATTTATTATCTGTCAAAAGAGGCAGGTGAAGCTCATTACCACAAAATGCCATTTTAGGCCATAGAAATGCACAAAAGCAGCATAAATAATACAATGCATTATGGAAAGGCAAATGCTGCATTTACAGTTATTAAACGCTTGTAAATGTCACACATTCGTCCTTGGCGGACTACGCTCCCCAGAACCTACATGCTCCTCCTCTCTTGATTACTGATGACACCTGTGAATTAAATAATTCTTGTAGAGTTTCTGTATATGTGGCACGCAGTAGAAGTTTGCATTTTATCCTTGCAATACTAAGCCTCGTATTACTTTTGTATATTTTTTCATTTTTTCCTTTTTACATCTTTTGCCTAATCCTTCTTCTTACTGTTTGGGACTTTGACCATTGCCTGTGTTATCGATTCAACCCATTGGATATTAAATACTTTGGTATTTTACCTGCAAGTGACTTTTCCTTACCTATTGAACTTGACAGTAAAACGCAAACAATACAGCATTGTGTTTTCAATAGGCTTTTCACCATTTATTACAGCACATACTCAATTATTGAAGCACAAATTATGGTATAAAAAGGTGTCATAGCGCCTATGCTGTGCTGAATCAGAAGGAAAACATAATTGATTGCAGTTATTTTTTTTACCCTTTTGGTATCAAACATTTGGAAAATATTTTGCTCCATGAGTTTTCCTACCACTGTCAGGACATCACGTAGCCTTCGTTCACAGGACGTACCAAGTCGAGGCTGCATAATTAAAGAAAGGATGTCACCAGAGGGCCCCCGTAGAAGAAAGCACAAGAACGGACGCGGAGTGCTCATAATCTTTTGTTATATTTTAACAAAACAATACAAAAAACCTTCACATGCTATGAAGCCAATACATTTGAATGATGGTCACTTAATACTGCCCATTCTTCTGCAGTACCAGTTGTTCTAAATCTACAAAAGGAAAACAACAGAATCTTAGCAAAATTATTTTGTGTGCATATATTTAACAGCAAAAAATACTACTTCTTTTGTTCCCCAAACAAACCCTATACACATCACATTTGGGCCTAGACAGGGGAGTGAAAGTGGACGGGTTGGCGATTTATCTTTGGTGGTGTTATATAGGCTACAATGCTGAGATATAATTTGAACTCAGGCCAGATATGGCACATAGAAATAAGCCATTAGCATGATGTTGACCGTCACTGCACTAGCTGAACAAAGCATCATTTTTAAATTATGACTGTACAATATAGTCGTTTTAAACAAAATGTATCAAACTCATAGCTAAAGTGCAATAATGACAATAGTGAATGTTAAACGTTGAGCATGTGTTGTGTTGTGCATAACGGCGGATAACACTGGATAACACTGCAGAACAGAACATGCCCAGTATCAAAGGAGGACGTGTTAGCGAGGAAGATCTCACGCCTCAAACATTCCTGTACAGAGTCACGTTTAGGATGCGTTTCTGTGCTTGTTATATGTCCTGACAAGGCTCACGAACAATGACTAAGGCCTACTGTGTCACACATATTTGAACACACATTTCGACAGTCATGCAAAATGTAAAAATCTGTGTCACACAAGTGCAGATTTCTACTCTGCATTTGTCAGCAGCGCTCACGGGGCCGCACGCTTAAGCTATACGCTCACAAACAAAACGGCGGATATTTCATTTGTGATCTAAAACACCCAGAGAAATATATGTCTATTTGCAGCAAGCTACATTGTGTTTTGTGCCATATTCTCCAGTATTCTGCAGTTCCACAGAATATAGTGTACACAACAAAGATCATGGACTAAAATATACATGAACAATCTAGTGTTCTAGAAAACAATACAGTTTGCTAGTTATAGATATATAAACACTTGTGTCAGACTGAAACATAACAATAACCAGCACTGAATGGTCCCCCGTTAATGTCATGCAATATCATAAGCTGTAGCATGTACAATACAATAGCTACAAATCCCCTTACTCAGACACACATACACACACTGTCTACTCATTGTTCATTCCGATGCAAATTCTTTGTTTACAAAAGTGAATGATTAGAGGTTTTGTACCAGAGGGGGATTAACAAGTCAAGATCAGCATTAATAGACTCCCCCAAATAAATGTAGTTAATGAACCTTAACTCACTGAAGTTTTCCCAGTTTTGCGCTTTTAATTAAATGTGTAGAGGCAGAGAGACTGGAACTGACGGAGGAAAGAGAGGCTCTTATAATCTTCTCTACGGGGAGAGAGAGGGTCCAATAAAGAGATAATGCTCTTTATGTCATTTGTGACCTTGCCCCAAAATGGCTGTTTCCTTTCAGTAGTAGAGGAAGAGAGACACTGGGAGCCTTGGTGGGAACACCCTGCATGAGGTTCACCTCATACTCAGGCACTCTGTAAATACAACCAGCAACAAAGCACCCGCCAAGAGCCCAGGACCGAGCTAGCTCCGGATTTGGGGCAGGGGCTGTCAGATGCAACTAGAGCAGGAGTCAGGATGATATGGAGCTGGGGAAGGCGCAGAATCACTTTGCATTCATTTGCAAAGGAAAAGAGGCACATTCCCTGTCTCTCAAAATTACTGTAATGGCCCTGTGCTACATTTCCAAGTGCCAATTGTGATAAAATTCCTTATGGTTTTAAGCAATACATTTGAAGAAGTAAATAAGTGAAACTAAGTGTGAAGGTGACCTTGTAGTAGCTCAGTGTGTTGTTGATTTGGCATTTATGTGCTGTTTTGTCAAGCATGTTATTGTAGTTACTTGTGACTGTAAATGGGCAGGACACAGGCTGTAGTACAGCCAGGTGGGTTCCTCCTGTGCTAGCACTGGAATACATTATTCATCTGGTAAAGCTTGTTAAAGCCTGCCAGGTTGTGGCTGAAAGGAAGAACAGAGCTGAAGCAGAATTTGCTCAGATAATCCCAAACTGGAGGCTCTAAAATGTCAAGCAAACGACATCAGTTCATCAGAGGGCGAAGGGAGGATCAGAGAGTGAAGACCATGAAAGGGGAGTTTGTGAACAATAATGCAGTCGCAGTGCGCATGTAGGACATTTACATTTACATTTATGGCATTTGGCAGACGCCCTTATCCAGAGCGACTTACATTTTTATCTCATTTTTTTTTTTTTTATACAAGTGAGCAATTGAGGGTTAAGGGCCTTGCTCAGGGGCACCTCAGTCATGGCCTGGGGATCGAACCTGCGACCCTCCGGTCACAAGACCAGTTCCCTAACCGCTAGGCCATGACAGGACACCACCCCGAACCCAAAGCAAAGGTCTCGGGCATATATGAGCGCCAGGGTGAGGATTGTAGTGGTAGAGAGAAATGCATCATGGATGAGAATTAGGTTCATGAATTCAGGAAGAATGCCGGAAACAAGCAAGTTCAGTGTGGATGGATGGCTAACTTATCACTGTAGAAAATGGGAAGGTTTCTAGGCAGCTCTCTCTGTCTCTCCCTGTCTCTCTCCTCTTGAAGCGCGCTTACTATTATTCAATACTGCCAGAGAAAGCCGGTCAAACGCATCCAAGCATGTCAAAGTAGCCTTCAGAGAACTAACTTTGTTGTTGGTTTTACTGTTAAAGAGGCAGGAATTTCTTGCTCTTAATCGAGATGCAGGATTGTCATTTTTTAGAGAAGAATTTTGTGGTTTCCTGACAGACTTTTGGCCTCAAATTTACGGCGGATAAGGAATATCCTCAGACAGACACCCACAGACATATCAGACTTCATTGTTTTACCGTTCATTCAACAAAGAGCACAAACAGCATGACAGCAGTCAGGTCGGTGGAGGTCCATCTTGTTTTCTGGGTTCATAGAAAGTTTGCTTTTATTTCTGCTCACATCATCCCTACAGTTGACTGCAGTCGACACCCTTGCGTTCCTGGGTCATCGGCATGTAGAAGAGAAGATGAGCTCATCTGCCCCTTGACCCCATCCTGAAGCACTCGTTCTCTTACTCTCACATTCTTCCTCGTTACTGCCTGCCTCTGTGTATCTGCAGAATCTGCTCGAATCAGACCAGCAATCTCCTTTACGTTTTTGATGGGTTCACAGCATCTCAAGATGATTCAACCAGCCTTTCTCCAGTCCATACATCAGTGCCAAGATGTCGGCCGGAGAATCTGCTTACAGTTCCGTTTCTTTCAAGAACAGAGCATACAGAGTACAGATAAAACTCGTCCTTTGAGGGAATGACATGTATGCACATAAACAAAAGCTGGCAGCACTGTCAGTTGTGGGGGGGTGGGGGGATCCTATGCTTGTTATATGCCCCCAAGGACGCACCCCCTGCCCCCCAGGCCTTCCCCTGCGCCTTGCCTGGGCCAGCCCTCAGATGTGCATGCTAACGGGGAGCTTGCTGGGCGTGCTGGAGGTGGGGGGGGCGGGCCGAGGCTCGATCCCTTTGCTCTTCATGAAGGACAGCAGCTGCTCGGGAATCTCGGCCAGGACGTCTTTAGCTAGCCGAGCCATGCTCAGAATCTGGTTCCCAGACCGGTCGATGTAGTCCCGGAACGGAACAAACTAATGATGATCAAGAGATAGGGACAGTACAAAGGAGAGAGAGAGGGAGAGAGAGAGAGAGAGAGAGAGAGAGAGAGAGAGAGAGAGAGAGAGAGAGAGAGAGAGAGAGAGAGAGCACAGAGGAGCAAAGGAGAGAGAGAGAGATCCAGACATACAGAGAAGGTGAAACTGTGGCTGTTAGTGAAACTTAACATGGCGCTGGTATGTTGATTGGCAGAATTTAAATGACAGAGAGGTAAGACTTCCGTTACCTGAACAATGTCTCTCTCAGCAAATCGTCCTCTAGAGGACACTCTGACCTCATCACCATCTAACTCTTCCATGGCTGCAGAAGAGAAAACACACTGTATGATCCTCACATTATGGCACCAGTCTCTTTTTTTTTCTCATGCACGTCGTACTGTCTGGATAACGTTGCTGTACCTGGAAGACGTTTGTACTTGTGTACTTGGTTGTTGAGGAGGGTTTTAACAATGAGAGAGACTCTGTGTGTGTGTGTGTGTGTGTGTGTGTGTGTGTGTGTGTGTGTGTGTGTGTGTGTGTGTGTGTGTGTGTGTGTGTGTGTGTAAGCTGGAGGCAGATGTCTGTGAGCTCAGCCTTGGGGAAGGCCTGAGCGTGAGCTGAGCTACACCAGGGGGCAGACTACAAGTGCACATGTGCTTGACGTGTGCTTGGCGTGTGTCTGGCGTGTATCTGGTGTGCCCTTGGCATGTGTGTGTGCGTGCATGAGAGAGAATAGGTATGGATCCCAGTGTGTATGTAAATGAGAGAGTGAGAGGGGTGTGGCGTGGGGGGGGGGTACAGAGGCGAAGGGAGGGACAGATGGCAGCTGAGGACAATGGGATCAGGGCACAGGGCTCGGGATGAGGGGACAGGGGAAGACAGGAAGGTGGGACATCAAGGTCAATGAGACGATCAAGACTGCTGTGAGCACCATGAGTTCAGTGTTTGTATTCTACACAGGGTTCTGGTGCTTTTATTTTGAAATCTGAAATGAAGCAACCAGTAAAGGAATTGGCTTCCATGCTGTCAAAATGACCTTTCTTGAAGTTCAAAGAAAAGAAAATCAAATGCCATTTAATTTTGTGATAAGCATTAATATGTGCAAGCCCATTTATACAAATCAGTATATTGACAAATGTTTCAGATTGGAAAATTAGATATGCTTGTGTCTTAGTGTCAAAAATCTTTCAACTGTCATTTAATTTCTTACATTAACCCAAGCTGATTACATACACATTCATAACCACATGCTCCCAATACAGCTCTATTTTTTAAATCACTCTTAAACCTTTAGCACCCTATAGAATGAATAGTATGGTTTAAGCATCCACATTTTCATATATAAACTGATCTTTCTCCAATTAATTAAAAGGCACATTGCTTGCACAGCTAATGAAGGATCTCTGTATCTCTGTCTGAAACATCCAGTTTCTCTGGAAACTTCGAGTACTTCACTACAATTTTTACCATTTTTAATGTCTCTCTCTCTCTCTCTCTCTCTCTCTCTCATATATATATATACACTCACCGGCCACTTAATTAAGTACACCTTGCTAGTACTGGGTTGGACCCCCTTTTGCCTTCAGAACTGCCTTAAACCCTTGTGGCACAGATTCAACAAGGTACTGGAAACATTCCTCAGAGAGTCTGGTCCATATTGACATGATAGCATCACGCAGTTGCTGCAGATTTGTCGGCTGCACATCCATGATGTGAATCTTCTGTTCCACCACATCCCAAAGGTGCTCTATTGGATTGAGATCTGGTGACTGTGGAGGCAATTTCAGTACAGTGAACTTATTGTCGTGTTCAAGAAACCATGATGCTCAATTGGTACTAATGGGCCCAAAGTTGCCAGGAAAATATCCTCCACACCATTGCACCACCACCAGCAGCCTGAACCGTTGATATCAAATCAAATCAAATCAAAATTTATTTGTATAGTGCTTTTCACAACACATGTTGTCACAAAGCAGCTTTACAGGATTGATACAGCTGATACAAGGCAGGATGTGTCCATGCTTTCATGTTGTTGACACAAAATTCTGATCCATCCAAATGTCTCATCAGACCAGGCAACGTTTTTCCAATCTTCAATTGTTCAATATTGGTGAACCTGTTCGAATTGTAGTCTCAGTTTCCTGTTCTTAGCTGACAGGAGTGTAACCTGGTGTGGTTTTCTGCTGCTGTAGCCCATCCACATCAAGGTTCTACGTGTTGTGCATTCAGAGATGCTCTTCTCCATGCCTCGGTTGTAACGACTGGTTTTTTGAGTTACTGTTGCCATTCTATCAACTCAAACCAGTCTAGCCATTATCCTCTGACCTCTGGCATCAACAAAGCATTTGCGCCCACAGAACTGCCACTCACTGGATATTTTCTCTTTTTCGGACCATTATCTGTAA
>NC_135218.1:7812935-7830435 GCF_052324685.1 Brachyhypopomus gauderio
TGTCCAGCATCTAGTTACCATATGCTAGTTACAACACTAGTTACCAACAGTCCCAGATGAATACACGCACACGTATCATACCATGTCCGTTTGCTTTATGTCCATAAAAACATGGCGGAGGGCAAGGTTGGCACTTGAGATTTTTCTGCCTTTTAAGGACTAAAATGTGTCATCTTGAGACATTGGAAGAGTGGAAAATGGCAGGCATTGCTTGTCTAACAACTTGTCAGTAATGTAAACTGAAGTTTTCAATGTTATCTACTCTTGTGAAAAAAAAAAATGTTGTCAGTGTCCAGAATGAATTCTGTGAATGTTTGTATTTGGATATTCTTGAAACAGAACAACAGGACAATGATGAGCCCAATTTAATTCCTTCTTCAGTATCTGACTTCCAGCGTAAATACAGTGTGACAGCATTATCTGTATTTGTCTGAAGTTCAGTAAATAGTTGAAATCTTGAGGCAGTCAGCCTTTGTTGTCGGGGAAACAAACATTGGAAAACACTATTTAATTTGCCCTTTTCAGCATATCATTACAATTTGCAACAACCTCCAAATGAGTGCGTTATACCAAGACTTTTAGAAAACAACATGGTACGTACGTTTCACAGGTAGACTCAACTCTTCTCTTTGCTCTTGATTCACGATGAATAAAGCATTAGCATCATTAGCATCATCATCATTATTAACTCGGAAATTCACATGTTCCTCACATACTCATTTAAGCAACATGGAAATGTTGGACCAGGTAGCACAACCTTTGCATTTAAAAACATGCATTTGCACCTAATTTTAGAGTATGTCTGCACCCGGACAAAGTAGTAGCATCGGGAAAACAATAGCCTAACGCCCAGTTAAGTATTGGGCTTAATAAATGTACGCAAATTCATGTCAGCGCACAAGACAGATATAGGCTGCCATATCTTTTTGTAATGTGGGTATTTAGCAACAGTAACAGTAGTTGGTTAACATTAACCCATTAATTTCTTAGACTCAGCACATGCACAGGGCACGAGGTATAAATAAGAACAAAAGCCAAATCATGTTCTGTACTACAGGCTGCCAAAGGCTGGAACCAGTGCGGAGACCTGCAGTACTACATGTTTCTACACATCAGCCGACATGGAGCCCGTGATCAAGGCCATTTCTATAAAAGCGCTTCATAAATAAAGCACTGCAACCCACTTTGAGTTGTCAGTTTTGACCAGGCCTTCTCATACAGTTCAAAGTGATGTGTCTATATTTGATCTCCTTGATTTCCTGTGATAAAAATGTAGATGGCATTCCATTTATGGTCTGTGTTGATATCCTCACAATCACCGACCACAAAATTTTCTTCTGGTGATAAATGTCTAATTTCTACGATAACTAGTTATCCAATCAAGAATAACTAGTCACCCTTCTCAGATAGAGTCACATCCAGCAAAATCACTACATGCTGTCGTGTTCTGTATTACTCTACATTGCATCTTTTTAGTGTGGAGGAGGTTTCAGGTTCACATGCGTGGTTGTGTATTAGATTGTCATATCTGCTAAAGCAGATTGGAGTGCGTGACCCTGTGACCCTGTGACCCTGACAGGCGGAGGTCGTGCGAGGGAGGGAATGGGGATGAGTGTGTCCCGCCTTTACGGGACCGTGACCGGCCGTCCATTCTGCTCTGATTTGGGGGGATTTCTGTGCTGTACCGAGAGAAACATTGACCTTTTTAAGAAACTGCATGAACGCATTCAGGTCTCCTTGGTCGAATTAAATTTGCTTTTCAGTCAAAAAGAATTCGGTCGTAATCTCATTCAGAAGCAATTCCTGACTTCTCCCGAGCTGAAATGAACTTAGCGCACTGTCGCTTGTGGAGAAGGGAGCAGTCAGCCGAGCCTTGGTGAAAACAAGACACTGCGGTGAATCTTCAAGGTCAGCGCACGGGTCAGTATCAGTTATCCAACGTGTTAGTACCGCGACAATATGACATTAACCAAGGGAAGAGCAAACAGCGATGCAAGAGTGTGTGGAGAACTCAAACACGAGAAGAAAAGCAGCGAGGCAGAGACGAGTCGTTAGGCAATATGTCACTGTTGTAATTGAAGTTGCTTTAGCATGACGCTGTGTCGGTACTGTCACGCCAAGGTGAGTTCTAATTAAAGCAAGGCCATTAGAGACACTATTGTTTTCCAACGAGGGAAAGTACAAATAGTTCCTGATTAGCTATATTTAAAGGCTTTCTTTAATTAGCCTGAGGACTTTTATTTTATCTTTTAGTCTTTGTACGTTGTGCACAATAAGGAACATTTATCAGTTACTAAAATCCTAACTTTGTCAGGTTCTAGCTAAAACCAAACATGCTTGGAATGCAAAGTTGTCAGTGGTGAAGCATTTGGGACATGTTCTACACGTCCTACAATAAACCTGACATCCATGGCTCTAGACCCGTCATTCTGTCCAACTCCCCATGTCAATATACCTCTTTCCGTCTTCTCCGTGTTTTACTTTGTTTGTCCTACGTACATCCCTCTTTTCCTCTCTCTGTTCCACTGTACAGAGGCCTTTTTGTCTTCTTTATTTCAACGGCATATTTGTTGTCTCATTCTCTCATGTCATTGCCACAACTCACAAAAGAAACATCAGAAAGCCCAGGACTGTTTATCAAACCCTCTTTTATCCTCCCTCGTCATTTTTAGAAAGACGCCTGCTTGCAGCCTTGGGAGTGGGTCTGGCTCAATATGTTTCCCTACCATCCCGTCTCTCCTACCTCGGTCTTTGTTGCGTACTGCCTCCTCTCCTCCTCAGACACTCACACCTGCTTTTTTTGCCTCTGGGCTTACACAGACCCTTGAGGTACCATTGTGGGCTTCATATTTCATAAGCATTTTTTTTGTGTGTGTCTGTTTTCCACACTTTCAGAGAGATAATGCTGGGCAAGTGTGTACTCCATCTTCATAGAGCTGACGTTGTTAGTGTATGTGTCACGGTCACAGCTCCGGACCCTTCCCTGTGGGCGTGCCACTATGTCGTCTGCGTGTCGTTATGCCCATGTATGTACTTCCGTGGGTGTGGGTTGTTCGTGAGCGTGTTCGTAGTCGCACCTGTGCCTTGTCTCGAGATCACGAGGGTTTGTGTTATTCACCTATTTAATGTGCGTTCGCGCAGTGTCTTGTGCTCGTCTTTGTCTAAAGTTTCATGCCTGTGTGAGAGGTGTGTTGTCTGTTTGCACTCCGCACGGAGCTTCACGTGTTTGTTTGTTTTCATTAAACGTTCAGTGTTGCACAGTTGACGTTCGTCGTGCTTCATATCTCGAGCGTCACAGAAAGACGAGCCTAATAAAAGAAGGTATGCCTGGATATGCCACCAGGGCGCCTAAAGGTAGGAGAAAGAGCCGACGTCACCATGGCTCTTCTCCAGTCCGACGTCCCGAAGCCCCCATCTCCGAGCAGGAGATGATGCAGAGCCCCATCTGCGCTTACATACTCTGCGCCGCTCGGAGTGCGGAAGACGCGGAGATGGCCGAACACCTCCGTCAGTCCGCGGTGCGTATATGGGAGGACCAACACCCCACCGCGTCCCTAGAGCCACCACCCAGGGCTGTGGGCGGTTGTGTTTCGGAGGTGGAGAGAAACATGCCCCGGCGCGCGCCCTCTCCCGAGCGAGTTCCTGAGAGCGCCGAGGAGAGGAGAGAGGAGGTGTTTTTCCAGGCGGCGTGGAGAGAGGGACTCCGCGCGATGACGCGCGAGACCAACCCCCTGGCCGAAACCAGAGAAGGCACGGAGGACCCGCTGGTCGTCTATGCGGGGATGGTACGTGCCAATCCTCCCGAGGACGAGTCCGAGGAGGACGGCTCGGAGGAGGAGGAGTATCCCCCCTCAGTTTGCTCAAGGAGCACTGTGTATTACGGGGGGAAGGGGGGCAGTCTCCCACCGTTTGAAGGCGGGGCGGAGGGGACGGACTACGAGGTGGAGGAGTATTCCCCGTCAGTGTGCTCAAAGAGCACGGTCTACTACGGGGAGGGAGACGTCAGTCCTCCACCGTCTGACTACGGCGAGGAGAGGGAAGACTTCAGTCCCCCTTCGTCGCTGCACCCAGCCCTGTCGGGAACCGACGGGCAGAGCGAGGAGAGCGAGGGGGAGAGTCTTCGGTCGGTGAGTTCCCTCTCGACCGTATGCAAAGGGGGTAGGAGCGGACCGGACAGTCCGCCCACGTCAGACAGTGGAGACTCCTGCGGTGAGGAGCCCATGGAGCACGCTCGCTGTGAGACCCCCACACGGTCCATGGACTGGAGCGTGGCCGAGGAGGAGGAGCCGGCGATGGACACCACCCCCGATACCGGAACCAGGGGAGGCTGGCCTGGCAGAGGAAGGGCTTCCTACGGGAGGTTCCCAGAGAGGGTGGAGGAGCGCCAGCAGGCTTATAGGGCGGCAAGCCCCTACGGAACTCCCGGAGGAGGTAGCCGCGGACCAGGGAGGACAGTTGCCGCGAGACACGCTGGTCGCACCGCCTCCAGGCGGGAAACAGGTCGCGCTGCGCCTCGCGCGGTCGCCAGTCGCGCTGCGCCTCGCGCGGCCGCCAGTCGCGCTGCGCCTCGCGCGGCCACCAGTCGCGCTGCGCCTCGCGCGGCCACCAGTCGCGCTGCGCCTCGCGCGGCCACCAGTCGCGCTGCCCCCAAGCGGTCTCCAAGTCGCGCTGCTCCTGGCGCGTCCGCCGGTCGTGCGTCACCTGGCGGTGAGCACGCAGCACAGGCGGGGGGAGACCCGCCTTCTGCAGCGCCTCCAGTCCCCGGAGCTTTCTCTCCGCTGCAGGCTTTGCCTAAGGCGGGGAGCTTGGCTCCGATGATGAATGTTTATGTACCGGTGTTTTTGTCAGTCCCAGTGTTTCTCCCTAATCCACTGTTCCCATTTGTGCCCTTTGTGTTCAGCGTCCCTGTGTGCATGTTTGTGACTGTGCCATTGTTTAACGTATTCTCCCCTGTCTTCCCAGGGAGGGTGTTCTAGAGCTGTTCGCGGCGGTTCCCACCATCGGGGGAGACGGCTCTCGGAGGCTCGTGAACCCGGCGGCTCCGGACCTGCCCGTTGGTATTGGTTCGGGGCTTTTCCAGCTACGCGGGAAGCTCCGGGAGTAGCGAGCCCCTGGTGGAGGGTTCTGTCACGGTCACAGCTCCGGACCCTTCCCTGTGGGCGTGCCACTATGTCGTCTGCGTGTCGTTATGCCCATGTATGTACTTCCGTGGGTGTGGGTTGTTCGTGAGCGTGTTCGTAGTCGCACCTGTGCCTTGTCTCGAGATCACGAGGGTTTGTGTTATTCACCTATTTAATGTGCGTTCGCGCAGTGTCTTGTGCTCGTCTTTGTCTAAAGTTTCGTGCCTGTGTGAGAGGTGTGTTGTCTGTTTGCACTCCGCACGGAGCTTCACGTGTTTGTTTGTTTTCATTAAACGTTCAGTGTTGCACAGTTGACGTTCGTCGTGCTTCATATCTCGAGCGTCACAGTATGTTCAACCTAACTTTTAATCACTGCCAATTTCTTAATCCATTCTAGCCTGATATTTCCGACGTCAATACAAAGTTCTGAAACATTATCCAAACACAACTTTAAGTCATATATGATGTGTCAGAGTTGTAAAATGTAAGAAATAAGAAATCTCTATTAAAAAGAGAAAAGTAGCAGTATTGTGACAGCTAACAATGCTCTGTAACGGTAGCTTCATGGTAATGATCTCACCAAAGGAAAGGCATGGGAGATTTTCCCATCTGGGGGTAGTTTGGCGCCAAAACCGTACGCTGGGAAGAGTTTGTCACTGTCGTAGTCTTGTATGACTTCTCCCACTGCCTTCAGCGCCATGGCGTAGATGTTCATCTGATACGGGCTCATGTAGTGCAGTGATGTGGGCTGGGCCGGGTTGCCTGCAGTCACAGAGGGGTCAGGAACACACCTTATTCTTGTGCCGCCTAATGAGATGCTTTGGGATTACAGCTGGGTCCCAAGCCAAATATTTATTCGGTAGTCTGCACTGCAGTCACAGGTTATGAGCATACTGCAAACAGGTGTCACAGAAGGTCAACCTATATTTATCCCTTCTGGGAGTCCATTTCACACTATTCATGCTGTGCGTGTTATGAAAGCTATTAGTTAAAAATTAGCCTTCTAAGTCTTAAAACGTAATTTGTTTTAAATTGTCTTATTGAATTGTCTTATTGAACAAACATTATACAGCATTTTATAACATAGTACTTTTACTAACAAAATGGCCACAGTCAATAGATCAACAAAAAACGTGACCATATATATTTAGTAAATAATGCTGTCATCATTCTTGCTAAAATTTTCAAATATTTCTTTCTGTAACTACTGAGCACACCTACATAGTAAGATATTCTTCTACACAAAATGGTCAGACCACAGCATTTTAAGTGGACTTAGGTCTGGAGTTTATCTTGATTATTCTCATACAGACAGATGTCCAGAGACCACTGCTGTATAATTTCCTCCTGCGTGGAACTGAATGGTCTGTCGGTGACTGCAGTGCATCCAGCCCCTAAGGCAGTAGAGCAGTCCTTCACCATCACACTCCCATCATGTTTCACAACCGGGATGCTAACGTTTGATGGAGGTTTGTAGTGTCTTATTAGCAGCATATTCTAATATAACGCTGTGGAAATTTGTCCAAACCGTTCAACCCTGTCCACGTTGTTCCTGGCTCTGTGGAGATCTTTCTGTAACACCATGTCTTTATTAAATTTAATAACTCTTCCTCTCAGGTAAACTGAGACATGGTGTACACGTACTGCAACTGAATTAAGTTATGAAGAGCATATCTAAAATTGTACTTTTGTTATGCAAGAACAGATCCACATCTGAACTGACTTTTCTGAAAGGTTCACATACTTGTCTGCATTCTAGATTTCAGCTGTTTAAACTATATGAAACTTTAAGCTTTTTAAATAAGCCTGACTATACTGATTGGTATGATGAAAATTATATGACATTTTAGGAATGATTCCTATAGAAATCCAGATAATTACAGTTCAAACAGACATGTCACGGGCAAAGAACATGCAGGAAAAAATATGAAGCAATCATGATTCTCCAAATGTATTTTTAAAGCATAATTAATTAATCATTCTTTACCTAATTCACATCTAGTGAGTTACTTTTCTATGTGTCTCGAGACCATTTCAACATGTCCGTGATTGTAATAACTGTATTTTGCATCTAGAATTACTAGAATTACTATTTTCACCATCCCACAGTAGAATGCCTGAAGGCATTACAAATTAGGGATATGAGCATATTTATTCAGTGTTCACACAACCAAGAGAAGATAACATGGAGAGGGAAGGTTTTCATCAGTCCTTGAATATGTGAATGAATAGATGTTTTTTTGCTCTACTGCTAAATGTTTGGTTAGTGCTTGTTTACTGTTGTTTACTGCACACACTTACCATTGGATGCAGTGAAATCAATGGCCACTGTGAAGTTGAGTTGTGTTCTGGTTGGCAAAAGATAGCACATATCATTAAAAGCCTTAAATGCACCATAACCTTAAAATCATATGCAAGGCTGTTTCGAGAAATTTGCAGATGTCACTTCCTATGATATATTAGTCCAAATTGTTTATTTTCAACATTGCTCATGCTTTAATATGACAGGCATTGTTGATTGTGATTGTTCATGTGATCTCGATCTAAACTAATCCTTATTTCTAAGATCACATTTGACAAAGCTGCACACATCAGCATGAGACAGAAGCCCACAGTCACACTGTGGCTGGAGAGAGCACAGTCACACTGTGGCTGGAGAGAGCACAGTCACACTTTAGCTGGAGAGAGCACAGTCACACTGTGGCTGGAGAGAGCACAGTCACACTTTGGCTGGAGAGAGCAGTCACACTGTAGCTGGAGAGAGCACAGTCACACTGTAGCTGGAGAGAGCACAGTTACACTGTAGCTGGAGAGAGCACAGTTGCACAGTTACACTGTAGCTGGAGAGAGCAGTCACACTGTGGCTGGAGAGAACACAGCTTCTGAACTACAGCCTACAGAAAAGCTACACAGCCTACGTTAGACACAAAACACCAGGCACTCCAGCTCAGTTAAAAGCTGAAGAACACGTTGCTTCAAAAACCAGGAAGCTCTGTGCTCAAAACTCAAAACTCAGTAGGCCTACTCAAAAGCATCTTAGATGGAAGAGTTATTGATTATTTCACTAACTGCTGGAGTCTGGGAAGCTCTTTGGCTGAAGTGATGCTTTCTGCACTCAGTCTAGTGCCTTTGTCACAGTTCACAGTATGAATTCTGCTTAGAATATGTGCAGGAAATTTGACATACATTAGTAACTGAGTGAACTTCATGCTTATGCTTCCCTAATATTTAAAGGGAATTTACTAATTTTACTTAATAGGATTGTTTCTAATTATTTTCTCACTGATGTGAATGCTGTGTATAAAACATGCTCATGTGTTTGACATTGCTTTATCTGATAATATCTACCATTAATAGTTTTTTATATCAATATTGATATTTGCATATTTTTTCATGTATGCCTTAAATACATGAGTTAATACCATTGATCTTGTCTATATTATTTATCCTTAAAAAGTGTAGCACATTAGGTAGATAAAAGAATGTTGAGAGCTTTGTATTTAATCAATGGATCAGTTTATACTGGAACCTTTTGCTGTGGCAGACATGTTTAATCAAAATTAAACAATACTGATCTAACACTAAGTCCTGATGACACTTGAAACCCTGGGAGACACAGTTGTTGCCAACACACTAGCCAGCTGTTTCTGCTCACTGATAGGTTATCGTAAAAGAAAAGTGCTCTGTTAGCAAGTTTCCCGTTCATTATGTGATTTGCACTTCATTGTGTGACTTTATAAAACTGATATAAAATTATTGTGAGTTCTGCCATGTATGAAAGACTAGAATTTCATAAAATATATGAGGTTTTTGTCTTTTATCAGATGCCCAAATAAAGATGTTTGGCAGTTTAAATTTGACTTTTTTCACTATTCTGATTCAACTCCAGACACAGCTTTGGTGCAACAACAAATTTAGGCACAGTGTAGTTGAAAAAAAAAGTTAACCAATTGTCAGCTAATAGAATATGTGGGCTATAGAAGTAGCTATGTGCATTCAAACCCAAGGGCGTTTTAATCAGTGAGCCAGACTCAGAGAGCTGTAGTCCATCGCTTACCCTCCTCTGATGAAGTCTACAAATGTGTATTCAGATTCAACCTTAAACGACAGAAGCGTCACCTTCAGAGAGAGAAAGGAAGCACTCTTAATGAGGCACAGACATGCACATGTAAAACACTTCTCTACATACAAATACACACATGCACACACACACACACACACACACACACACACACACACACACACACACACACACACACACACACACACACATAATACAATGTGTTGTCACAGCCACTTACTGTGCCAGAATTCACATATTTCTTTTTCTTTCCTTTCTTTTTGGGATTCAAAACCTGAAGAAGGAGATAGGAGATGCTAATGTAGAGTTCCATATTAAATACAAATCCCCACACAGAGAATCAAACAGTTTGTGGCACTGAATGCTAAGCATGAGTGGGATGTGATCAGCACACACAGCCAGTATCTAGTGTTGCCTCCCTTACCTCATACACATTAAACTGGCTCTGACCTCTGGACAGCTCTCTGTAACTCGTGGTGAACTCTCCAATAAAGTCATGACTACAGGAGAGAACATTATAGGCCAAGTCAAACTTGTCAAGTCAGACATCACACACATCACACACTGACATGCTTGTAGTGAGGCTCGGGGTACATGTAGAGCAGAAGTGGTAAAAGACAACTGAAAGAGAAGAAGAGAGAGAAAGAGAGGAGGAGAGCGTAAAAGAGAGGAGGAGAGAGGGGGAGAGAGGAAGAGAGGAGAGATAGGAGGAGAGGGAGAAGAGGAAAGATGAAAAGAAGAAGAGAGAGCATAAAAGAGAGGAGAGAGAAAGAGTGAAAGAGAGGAGGAGGAGAGAGAAAGAGAGGGTAGGGATGCAGTTAAGAGACAATCACTATCTCCAAAACATCTCTGTCCTCTCAACCTTTTCTTTGAGTGACATTTCTCTGGACTCATTAAAAGGACATCCCCTCCCATTCACTGTAATAGCAGAGTAATGCAGTTAATGAAAAAAAAGCCCCTTCACCTAATCTTTTGATATTTGCAAGAGGTGCTGTACGAAGTGAAGGTTGTGTGTGTGTGTGTGTGTGTGTGTGTGTGTGTGTGTGTGTGTGTGTGTGTGTGTGTGTGTGTGTGTGTGTGTGTGTGTGTGTGATCAGTGGATGAGCGGTTCAGCTTCAGGAGAAGAATGGGCCCCGTGTCTTTTCCCCACTCAAAGGTTCATCCTTCACATCACAGACTGTCTGCTTTGACTCCACTGGCCCTGATCATTATGGCCCTGAACCTCCTCATTCCCTCCTCCTCCTCCTGAACGCCATGTGAAGTGAGGAGCCTCTCTGTCACACACTGGCCCACTTACTGTGATATCTCTCGGGCTTTCACACAGTCCTGGCTAGGGAAGGAAAGGCTGGAGGAGATGATATCTAGTGAAGAGCAGAAGAAAAGAGACTCACCTTCCATCTCTGTCCCAGTCAAACACGTCTACCTTAACGGTCCTGTGGGAAGTAAAGAGATGAGAAGGAAAGTGAACGAGACGGACAGACATGAGAGAGAGAAGGATGAGAAGAACACAAAAAACAGGGAGTGATATTAACAACCTGTTGTAAAACCAGTGAAAAATGAAGCACAAATATGTCTATGATCTTAAAAGAAGAATGAATAAAAGCAGATAAATATAGGCATGTCTTGAGGACGTTTTAAGCTTACTGATCAAATTCGGTACCATCTGTAATGGGCCAAGCAGATAATTATCATAGCAGGGAAATCCCCCACAGTCTAATCACACACATACAAAGAACCTGCCCCCCCCCAACCCTAGTCTTTTATCATTATTTAGATGCATCTAAACCTTATTCTTATTCATCTGCAGAAGGAACACCAGCAGAGCGATTCTCAAGGTTGTTCTGGGGAAATTAGGCACAATTTTGCTTTGCATTTGAAAAGGGCCAAAGATTCAGGCACGTGAATGTTTTTATAAGCTTGGTTGGTTGGTTGCATGTTTTCTGAACATTTCACAGGAATGACATTGCCTATGTATTATGTTTGTTTGCATTTCAAGATGCATGCTTGCATGTGTGTTTTTGCATGTGTATGTGTTTATTAGAAAGCTCAGTGTTGAGTGCAATAACACCAGTGCTGGCCTGATGAAATAATCGGCCGACTGCTGGCATTATTCTGCCCACCACTGAAAACACTACAAATCCCACAATCCTCTTCTTTGCCTGGGGCTGAAGGAGTAATCCAGTCATACTCAAGCTCAGATAAATATATGGGTAATTCCCCAGGCTAGACTGCTCCTGGCTTGAAACTAGTGTGCATAGACTGTGACGGATTAGGAATGGTCCAAATATTTAAAGTTAAATAACTGCTCTCTAAACTCTACATTAGTAAAAAAGGGAAAAGAAGATTAACGTGTGTGTAAAACTGAAAATCCCCTAGACGAGCAGACGTACACTGAAACAGGTTCACCAGGCTGTAGGGCTCCGCTCACCTGTCGTAGTCACCATTACACAGCGCACGCACGGGGATGGTGAAGGGTTGCCACACCGGGTTCAGGTTGTTTTTCACCACCTCCGTCTTATGGCAGATAGTGAACCTGCCACATATGAAATGTTCCTCGTGAAATTTCGAATTGTTAAAACCCCAGAATGGTTTGTTTTGCAGGATGAGAGGCACAGGCTGAGCGGGAACGAGTGTCTTTGCGGGCCGGTGTAAGGCGAAGGGAGGGAGAGACGTTTGATCTCTATCGTTACTCACGTTCCATCTTCATTGCTGCGGTAGAAGACCAGAAAGGGATCAGACTTGCCGAAGAAGTCCTTCTTGTCCAGTTTATTGGCACAAAGCTGCATTGTTGCAATATCCTACAGGGATAAGAGGTGATGAGTGCCAAAGTGAGCTGGGAAGAAAGCACAACCCCCCCTTCAAGCTAAAGGATTCCCTCTTCTGCTCTGAAACCATACAAGATCACGCAAGATCACGCAAGATAACTGAAAGCTGTCAAACTGCAAAACCAAAATCAAGGAATGGGTGGTGCTCTTCAAGGACAGACTGACACAGGCCTCAAAACCTGAAAGCCAACGTCATGTTCTACATAATTCCAAAAGTAACACATACAGACGCTCACGCACACACACACACACACACACACACACACACACACACACACACACACACACACACACACACACACACACACACACACACTCACTCAATCCTAAAAATGTGTGAAATACAACACCTCATCTGCTTTGGGTAAATATGCTGTAATGAGGGTTTGATCCTATTGGATTCACAGGCAGCCAAAGCACTGGCAAAAACAAATACACCCTGTCACTTCCCCACACTTCTCTCTATTTACCATATTAATGTGAACCGCATATTTTTCATATCCATCATCCATAATCTCATCTGCATTAGCCTCCCACCTATGAAGAGGGCTTTATGCTTTTTCAAGTTATTAAAAATGGGGGGATATGTATCCGTCTGGCAGTTATCACATGACATGTTGCACAGAAATTCTGCATTAAAATATTGCATATAAGGGCAAAGAGGGATAAAAAAACAGATTATAATGATTGAACATTGTAATTATTGATACAAGGTCATATCTTCTATCATACTATAGAACCCTAATACTGTGAACAAAGCATATCAGATTTATCAGACATATCAGACACAGACATCAGAAAGCAGCAGTGAGGAGGCAGTGCTCCTGATAGCAAACACTGCAAAGTAATACTGATAATGTTAAATAGCACCAGTGGCTGTGGGCTGTTTGCTCGAAGCATCCTACAGGGTGTCTGTGGCCTGCAGCTGAGACTGATTAGAAGCTCATAAAATAATAGTTTGAAGCATTTGTTTGTCTTTTTGACATGAGAGGGGTGCTGCGTGAAAGCATAAAGGAAAGTGCATCTTAACTGCCCAGACTAGCATACTGTTAGCGATATGCAACAGTAACGTGAATCATCTAATTTATTCATAGCTACTTCGCACTGCAGTCCTGTCGGACTTCCCTCTAACCAAAAAACTGTGATGGATCGGGAGGGGAAGGCCTAGAACACAAGTAGCTCCATCTCGTTCAAATCCCAGGCACGCAGCATTACTGAGCGCTGTGCACTGGAGGATGCCAAACCTGACCGGCTAGTGAGTCATGCAGTGATGTGTTGTATGGGACTGGCCGTCCTTCGCTCACACAGCGAATGAAGCCAGTTTTGTTCTCGGGGAAAACCCAGCGACAGATGGCACATGGCACCGACTGGAGTTTGAATCTGACTTCCAGCAGCAGAGCACTCCTCTACTGTTCTATCAGTGTTTTTACCCAAAGCACTCCTGACAACAGCTCACACCCCGCTATGGAGCCAACGCCGGTGATAGCCCTGCTTGAGACCTCCATCTTCATGCCACACTGAAGGGAAGTTCATAAGTTCTCCAGAGAATGTGCAGTGAGTTGCGTACTGTGCATTATCACTTAAATAAGATAAAAAATATACTATGCCTCATTATTATTTTTTCCCCTAAGGATTGTTTTGTTTTATGGGGGAATTAAAGATGTCTTATTCTAAAGTAGAATGCAGTTACTTCCGAAGGTCATTAAAGTGACAGCAAAGTTTAATTTGGAAACTCTAATGCAGTGCTGGAATGTTCTATTAATGTGCTCTTACTTTCATTATATGGTAAGATCTAATATAGAACAAAACCCGAGACCACTTTACAGCAGTGTTCATTTGTATGTTGTCGCTAGCTGTGGTGGTGTAGCCCCTTCAGGGAGGGATGAAGAAAAATATAAAATCAAACTGATATGTAAAATGAAAGTTCAGTGGCGTACAAAACACTATGAGGAGTTTGGTCGTGCTCAGAGTCTTCATTATGTTAAGCATGAACATGAGGAGAGGAGACTGGGGTGGTTCTGTGGTTTTGGACTCTAATGGCTGCTGGTGACGTGTCATCACATTCCGCTGCAACGTGATTCTGAAACTGGATGCAGTTCTGTGCGGAGGGGAAGTGTGTGAAGGCTTGGGTGTGTTGTGCCACACAAGCACATTTAACAAAACAAAGAACAAAAAAAACTCTTTGAAACTGAAACCCTTTAAAAAATTATTAATTAATTATTTTAAGATAAACATGCACATGATTGTTTTTCGGTTACAAACGATAGGATTCCTCTAATCACCACTGTTTTACAGTTCATGACTACAACTTTCAGCCCAAGTTACTCTTATGATGGCTTATGTAACGTGCGTACAGTGGCATCTCTGTTGGATTCCTGCTCTCTCATTAGTCAGACCATTATGGTCTGGCTGACTGCAGGAACATGCAATCATCTCACCATCCACTTCTGTTAATTGCTACTTCTAATTATTCCAAGAGAAAAGATGAAAAAAGTCTGAAATAAATTATTCATGTTTTTGAAAGGGGGACTACATACCATTTTAGTTCCTTTAGATTCACATTTATTTAATTAACAAGTTAGTCCTTTCTATTCTGTCAGAATTGGTTTGTATATGTTTTGGTTTGTATGTTTTTGCATATTTTTTAAAGATTTATTATTAAATTTTATATATGAAATCTTAAATATTAGATATGCCTTTGCATAACATCAGATTAAAATATCTTCAGATTAAATTATTCTCTTTTAAAGAGAATAATGAAAATTATTTATTAAAAATTGTTGGCAGAAGAATAAACAAAGAATAAACATGCCTTTCATTCCAGATCATTTTATGATTAATAATTATCATGAAGATCAGTGCTTTCATGCTCATGTTTCACTATGGTAACCTTCTGCTCTCCTCAGCTCATTAGGGGGAGGTAGAAATGTCAGCATGGTTTTAAGTGAATGGTATCAAGGTAAATATAGGCTGCTCTGAGTGCCTTGGCTCATTTCAAGTGTCCTCTATGAATAATTACAGAGAATAAATATATATCATAAATACCAAAATTAATCAAATTACAGGAAACAAAAATATCCCAGTGTTTAAAGCCATAAACAGAGATTAACACAGCTGGTTTTTCATTAAAGTGCAGTTTAAATCCAGTGACTATATCCATACATAAAGACTACATAAGATGTGGTTGAGGGTTAGAGGTCACCTGACACAAACCGCTCATGACAACAGAGATGTTACAGACCTCTGTAACAGTATAAAGGTTTCTTATACTATTGTGTTTTTCGCCCTGCTCCACATCAAAAAATGAATCTGAAATACATAAATTCACTTTTTTATTATAATTTTTTTGCAATAGACCCACACTGCTGGTTAGAGTGAGTAATAGTGATGGGATTCCACTGCCCCCGCTAAAACAGAATGTCTTGTTTTTAAGATAACAGTGTTCCCCTGCTGCAGTCTGATTTAGAATGACTGGCACGGGGGGGCAGTGCCACAGGTGACCTCGTCTGTGGCGTGCTAATTAAGCTCTGAGACGTGTTGATGTGATGTTATGTACTGCTGAACTCACCCTACAGTTGCTGAGCTCCTCTGCGGTTAAGATGATGGCACCACATTTCTTCCCCGGAATTCCCCTGGAAATGACAAAAAGAGAGAGAGCGGGAGAGAGGGAGAGAGAGAGAGGGAGAGGGAGAGGGAGAAAGCATGTGAAAACTCATTAAACTAACACCAACACAGCGGCAACGCAGAGCTGATGATGTATTAGTACATAAGTCTCATTAGCTGATGTTATTACATATGGCACATAGGATAGGTGTTCTGTGTTCAGCAATGTGTGTGTGTGTGTGTGTGTGTGTGTGTGTGTGTGTGTGTGTGTGTGTGTGTGTGTGTGTGTGTGTGTGTGTGTGTGTTTTTATTTGCTCAGTTTTGATTTGTCCACATCCTATCTTGTTTATATATGCTTGCTTGTTCACTGGGAGTAGCTTGTGGCTTCCATTTTATGCGGCTTGGCTTTCTCTGAGATTTTGGTACAGTTCACAATGGGGGAAGTAGTTTCTGCTTTGGCCACCTTTGTTCAGATGGAACATGTGTCAGGATGTTTGGGGGGTTTGTTTATTTATGGCCAGGGCTACACTTAAAGATGTACATCAAAGCATAACACAAGGTTTCACATACACCCAGGCTATTGCATAGTCCCCCTACTGTTGTTGTGCTTTCATTCTTACTCACTGTCATATATCATGCGCATACATTTCACACACCCTCCTGACCTAGACCGCAGTCATCCACTGTGTGCGCGCTGTGAATAAATATGAATGTGGGCTGTCCAATCAAATGCCGGAAGAGAGAGGAGGTCAGCTCAGCGCAGAGGTCTAAGGGGCAGAACTGCACAGCCAATCAGACTCAACCGTCAGTCCACAGGAAACCTTCTGTGCCCAACCCAGCGTCTCTCACTCGATATTAGCCCTGGCAATGATGGCATCATGTGGATAAAACACGGTGCGAGCGGTAGCAGGAAAGGGTAGGGTGTCAGGCAAACAGGTCAAGAGGAAATAACTGTGCTGGAAAAAGTGCTGGAAGAAAATTGAGGAGACAGGATTCAATATTCATCATGTAGCATGGAAAGAGAGAGAGAGAGAGAGAGAGAGAGAGAGAGAGAGAGAGAGAGAGAGAGAGAGAGAGAGAGAGAGACAGAGAGAGAGAGAGAAAGAGAGAGAGAAATAAAGAAAGAAAGAAAACTTAATTTCTACATACATGCTTAAACAGAATCCAACAAGCTCAACCATAAAGCATCATCATCTACGGCACTGTTTTCTAATGTGATGTACAGGAACCACTTTTGGTTACAATGAATCTTAATGGGTGGCATTACCATCCAGGTCAATATACAACAAGGTAAAAGGCTTATCAGTGTGTATCTTAAGAAAAAACCCATCGCCCACGCATTAATTCTTCTGCAGAGAGACGAAATTATACATCCAGAGATGAATGAAGCAATCAATGCCTCTGTCATCTCATTAATTGGAAGCTTTGCAGAAGATGAAAACAGAGTGGGGAATCCCTCCGTTCTAAATGTCATTTTGTAATAGTGCTGTGTGACCGTGTCTGAGGCCCGGCTGAGGAAGTGCTCTGTGACAGGCAGGACGACTGACACTCACATTTCTGGTGCCAGAGGAGATTGATTGTAATGTTCTGGACATAGCCCTTTATTTAAGACTAATTCATCCCGAAGCTCAAGATTACAGTTATCTTTCAAAGAGAATTCGTCATAGAAGCTAGAATCTAAATGGTTTCTTGTCAGTTCAGAGGAATTTAGCTAATATTCTCTAGCGAGTGAATGATTGGGGTGTTCACTGATTTTTGTTCCTGTCCTTCAATCTTCCACCACAATGGCAAGTAAAAAAAAGGGGAGTGCATCGATGAGACGCAAAACAGACAGTTTGTGGATGAGATGTAAAAGAGCAACGGATCTAAGA
>NC_135218.1:7835435-7935435 GCF_052324685.1 Brachyhypopomus gauderio
TTGGTCCAGGATAGCCTCACCTCCTCAGCCTGGTAGTTCATCTCAGACCAACCTCCAGCACTGAGACGTAGGGTGGCCAGACACTCGGCTTTAGGCAGGTCTGGTTTTTCAGCTCCCCGTCCTCCGTCTGGAAGAGCCTGGACGTATATATCTATTTGTCATCTTTCTGGAGTGAACTGGTAGTTCTGTTCCATTTCTTAATATTGCTTTAGCTTGTAACTGGGCCACAGATACTGTATGTCAAAGCAAATTATTTGCACTTAATTGGTTTAACAGATCACCTTGTACCTCACCTACTGGCTAACTGCAGAAAGCCCACTAGTCTAAATTCTAGTCTAGTCTGTTGCAGGTCATCCCTATATAAACAAGCAGGTCCTCCCTATATAGACCTACAGGTCCTCCCGATATAAACCTGCAGGTCCTCCGTATATATACCTGCAGGTTCTCCCTATATAGACCTGCAGGTCCTCCCAATATAAACCTGCAGGTCCTCCCTATATAAACCTGCAGGTTCTCCCTATATAGACCTGCAGGTCCTCATATAGACCTGCAGGTCCTGGTGTCCAGTGCTGTGCCTAACGAGCTTAGTGGAGTTAAGTACTTTGTTTGATCTTATCATCACTCTTTATCTGTATCTGAGTATCTGAGTTTATTTACTCGCTAGTTGTTTGTTAGGTTTGGCATTTCCTGGATTTTATGGACATTAAAGAAGTGCCACTCCCAGCCTGGCCTCCTGCTGTACCAGTCCCGTGACGTCCTCTTTTAGGGGTTACTAGAGTGGCATTGAGTCACCCTAGTGTGGTGGGAAGGTCTCTGTTGTTCTGAGGGATCACAAGCAGAGTCCCAGCTGCAGCGTTTCCCCTGTCACTCTACTTCCGAACGCCAGCACAGCTCTAAAAACAGATGTCTTCTCACCGCAGCCATTTAACAAACAAACAAAAAATAAATAATGAAAAAAAAAAAAGATTCTCACAAAAAGATTCTCAGAGATCTTTAGAACATTTGAATCACTTCTGAGATACAGGAAAAAATAACACCTCATCTTTTCAGACTCATCATCTGGACAACACTAAATTGTCAAAATGACTGAAAGTCTAAAAAAAAAGATAAATGGAATAAAACATGGACAATTTGTTCAGAATGATTGAAGACTCTGTTTTTCCTACTTCGGCAATTACCTAGTCTCTGAAAACAGCATGCAAGGCCCTTCTTTGGGAAACTACTTAAACAGAGGCACATTTGGATCATTTCACAGGAAAAGCAGGATAGCAAAAATAGCTCATAAAGAGCCTTCCAGTAAAAGCCTGTGACATGCTGATTTCAATTGAATCGTCCCTATATGATTTAACACCCTTACGTGGAATCACTGCTCAAAAATAATATGAGAATGTGAAATATAAAACTGGTAGATAGCAAGTTACCTCTGCCAAATTTTGTGTCCTTATATATACACCAAATGTGTCCTTATACATACACCAAATGGGTACTTATATATACACCAAATGTGTACTTTGTTAGAAACACCAGCCCTTTCACGATTGGAGCTTTCCTGTATGGAAATTAGACACATGACCTTGTAGGAGGAAATTCAGTGTGACTCCACATTAGATTGGAAAAATCAAGCAATCTGAGCAACTATACACAAGGAATATCATTGGTGCTAGCGCGGCTGAGGTTTCTTGAACAACGATGTCCAACAAGAGAACAGTGTGACTTTGAGAACAGTGTGATCAAACAAAAGCATTCAGCAAAAGGGGATTGTGTGGATATAATCGACTCATCGACTAAAGAGGTCACAGGAGGTTGGCAAGTATTGATGTGAGGAACAGGTGGTTTGCAGTCAAGCAGATTTAAAGCAAATACAATACTGGTGCTCCTAGCCTGTCTGAACGCACCACTGCCTTGAATCGATGAGCCTTTCCTGTCAGGTGTCAACAGTCCAGGCTGGTGGAGATGGAGCAATGGTGTGGGAGTTTTCACCCTGGCTCTCCTGATACAAACGGACAATTTGACGGCAGGACCCACCGATCATGGTCAACCAAGTTCATCCCACCATGGCAGCTGCTCAATGGCAGAAGGACACTTCTACTAATGAAATGAAATGTGCCATATTTTGTCAATTGTGATTTTTTACACCCCAATCGAAATTTGTCCTCCGCTTTTAACCCATCTGTGCAGTCAGAACACATACACACACACTAGTGGTTACTAGGGGGCAGTGGATCACACGTGCCCAGAGCGGTGGGCAGCCCTAGCCCTGGCGCCCGGGGAGCAGTTGGGGTTAGGTGCCTTGCTCCTTCTCATCCTTGATATTCAACATTACAATGAACTTACAATGACCAGCAACCTAGCTGACTTGACTTCAATTGGTTACCACTGACTTAACGCAGGCTGACGTATAATTATGCAGTAGTTTCAGTCCCCAGTCACGACTCCACGAGGTTCTACATGCTAGCACAGATGTTCAGCACTTGGATTTAGAGTGGAGCTTGGTTGCTAGCTGCCCCCAGGTTTACACCACAGTGGGCACCACCAGAATCCAGAGTTTTGGTACAGGGCAAAGCAAGGTGACAGACTGTCCCTGCAAGAGGTGATGCACACCCGACCTCTCCATCTTCCCAGGTGACTGCCATGGGATCCACAGTTGCCACGGCAACCTAAAAAAACGTGTCATATTGGACCGTGGCTGTATGGTCCATGGGGACACTAGCATATAATATCCTCCTCTAATTATTACTAAGAGCAAAACACTTTTTTAAACGCTGTATAGATTCATGTTAAAATGAAAAGAGCATGTTTATAATTGTGAGGATACACATTGGTAGTGGTATTTCTCTAATGTTCCATCTCAAGACATTAAAAATAGCAACTAACTTAGAAAATTGTGAAAACAGTACAAAAGTAACTTTATTGTTAACTGATCATTCCAACATTTAAACAAACCTACAGCTACAGTGAAGGGTAGCATAGAGACAAGTTAAAAGCTTTCATTAAAAAAGTCCAATTCCTATTAGTGATCATCTGAAATTCTTTCTAGAGCATTTTATAAATCTCCTACAGTGCTCGTATCTCTTCTAACACTATCTGGTAGGCTACCTCATAAATTAACATGTGTTACAGATAAGTATTATTCATTATTGGCCATTTGCCCCTCCCTCCCCATTTCCCTCTTTACCTCCCTTCATAAGACTCTCAGTTTGAATATTTCACGTTGAATGCAGTGCTGTGTGTATAAGTTAAACACAATGCCAAAACTCTAGTCCAATTAAAAAAAGAAATGAAAAATAGAAATAGAAGGATACATGAGACATGCTAGCTGGGCAGTCAAATACTACTATACTACAAATACTACTACTATACTACAAATACTACTACTATACTACTACTATACAACAAATCCTACTACTACACAACAAATGCTACTACTATACTACTACTACTATACTACAAATACTACTACTATACTACAAATACTACTACTATACTACTACTATACAACAAATACTACTACACTACAAATGCTACTACTATACTACTACTACTATACTACAAACACTACTACTATTACTATACTACAGGAACAAACAAAAATGTGACTCTGACAGAAAGTGTCTCTAAAGCATTTAAGGAAACTCAGCATGAAATTTCTTGTAAAGGTGCTCTGTGTAGTTGTGTGTGTGTGTGTGTGTGTGTGTGTGTGTGTGTGTGAGAGAGAGAGAGAGAGAGAGAGAGAGAGAGAGAGAGAGAGAGAGAGAGAGAGAGAGAGAGAGAGAGAGAGAGAGAGAGAGAGAGAGAGAGAGTTCCCAAAGGCATTTCACACTTGGAGACAGGCACAGCTTTGATTGCCTGGGCCGATGGGCCTGTCACAGGATGAGACGGATTCAGCCCAGGGTTGTAGTGCCAAGCTCTCCCTCTCTCTACCTTTTCTCTAAATCCATCCATCCTTCTGTTGAGGGTGACAAGGAGGCCAACAGAAAGAGTAGCATTAGAGAGGGCTCATTCAATTATACTACAGGAGCAGGAAAACGAGGATATGAAAGAGAAATAAGAGAATGATAGAGGATAGACTGAGCAAGTGCATGAGAGAGAGGACAAGAGAAGGAGGGGGCAAGAGAGGGAGAGAAAGAGAGAGAGAGAGAGGGAGAGAGGAGGGGAGAGAGGGCAACTGAAGGGTAGAAAGAGAGACTGAGGGAGACAGAGTGAGACAGAGAAAGAGAAAGAAAAGGAAATGTCACAGTGCCTCACCAAAGTTTGTATCCTTCCAATGAGTCTGTGACAAGTAATACAATTTTTTCATGAAGCGTGTGCACATAAAGTACACGCACACACAAATGTGCAATTCTTGACATAGTTATTCTGCACACACACACACACACACACACACACACACACACAGAGCGATGCGAATATGCTTTTAGCAATTTCAAAAGCAATCGTGCTGCCTTGAAACCTAAGCTGGGAACACAGACTAGCATCAAACAAAGATCCTATTACAACGACACTGAATATAGTTAAGTGGTACCCGTGCTCAACAAACAGAATGGACTGCACCGTCTAAATAACCCAGCAAATCACAGCAGCACCAGCCACTTCAATTACTTTACTACTGCAACTGGGTTGAGCAGAAACATGATTCGAGTGCTCGTGGAGGAAGCTCATTCATTCATTCAAGCACCAGAAATAGCCGTGTAATCATATTTGGGGTCTAATGTTCCTCAGGGGAGAAATCAGCAAGGTAGAGAAAGATGGTTCTAGAATGTATAATTCAGACTAGGTAACACCAGGCTCGCTAGACCACGGACAGGCCTGTAGGAGAGGAGAGGAACTGACAGATCACAGACTTCAAAAAGTGTAGACACTTTATCAGATTTCTGTTGAAAAATAAAATAACTGACGCTCAGTAAGACTCCTTCAGACGTGTACTCTGAGCCAGAATGACAAATTTGTTTCCTCTCTCACACATACACCAAAGCTATGCTTTATTCACTGATCGTCTGAGAGATAAAGCTCGTGAAATGGAAAAAGGTGCCATTACTGGAATGAAAAGAGTCGGTAATGCGGTTTGGGTTTCTGCCTAATGAGTAACTCAGCATTTGATTCCTAAAGAAATGTATCAGAAGCTTGGCTTCATTAATTAACATTTCAATGCCTGACTTTAAAGTGTGTTGGTTTGTTAGTGGAATGGTTGAAAGATGATTTATGGATTTGTGAATTCTAAATCAAGCCATGCTTCTAAATTAAACCACTAGAGTTAAACAGAAACAGAAGCTTGGGATTAAATGAGCAATAATTCATCTATTGAACACAAGCATTGCTTTTAGGGTTGCCATGACAATTGGAAAGTTTCTTTTTAACACAAAAATAAACGTTTTAAATGTATGTATGTGAAATATTTAGCTTGATTCCAAATTTTAATATTTTATACAGAGTAGTATCTGAATATTGATATTAATCTTCATATCTTGATATATTTTATGGGTGAATTAAAATGAACTGAGAGAAGCATCTAGTATGTTGAAGTTAATAATGAATAAGTCTTGTTGCCATGGAGAATCAGCTGAGTTTAATAAAGCCCCGTTCAAGAGAGACTGACATTACAAAGAGAACAAGAAAGCTCATTGTGACTTTTCTCCACTGGTTTGCAAAGTCTCTAACAAGACTGAATATAATTACTTTTAGCGCCAAGAGGAGCATTTTTATCCCTAAAGCATTAGAGACAGGTAGTGTGAGAGTGTGAACATGACACCACCTCCCTCCAACTCACCAGCCTCTCGCACCAATCGCCATCTGATCCAAAGATCTGCCCAACTGATTAATGATTTCACATGTTTCCTTTTGTCTCAGGCTACTTAAACATGTCATATGTCAAAGATTATTTCCATCTGCGTACTGAGCGGTCCTTCTGCGTCCGTCCCTGGTTCGCGACTTGTTTAGCCCTCTGGTCTGCGCTTGTGTTCAGCCCCACATTGGATCATTTGACTGCTCATCTTGATTCATCTTGATTCATCTTGATTCATCTTGATAAAGTGTTCTCAGGACGACCCACTGGCCTGCGTCCTATTTACTGTTTTTGCCCTGCGTCCATTGACCACAAAGAGGCTTTGCCATTTACATTCTGTGAGTGTCTGAATTCCATCTATTGCACCGCAGTGAGTTGGGAGAGAGCAAGAATTTTGAAACCATAAATCAAAAAGTGCCTTAATGAGAATGAAAGTCCCTCTGGACAGTTCTCATCCCAGGAGACCTGAGGAATAATGTTTATAGTAAGCCATGCATTTATCTCTTACAGGGAATTTATATACATTTTAATCAATTATTAATTAACACATGCATGCAGTCACTTTAATGTCCTGAGGTTGAACCCTTTAAGTTTCATCTTCTAAATGAAGGTGAGGAGTGTGAGTGGATGAGTGGTGTGGTTACAGGAGCTACACAGGGGCGTGTTCCCTGAAACTGATCAATCAAGTCAAACAATTCATCAAGAAGAGAGCGAGAGTGAGTTCTGCAAGTGTTTTGCAAAAGCCTTTGTAGCTGTAACAATTCTGAGTAATTCTGAGGTCCAAATGCAATGACGAGCAAGATTTATTAGGGGCAAACCCATAAGAATGGTCATTAGAACAGCCCAGGATCTCAGAACCTGCGTGTAGCACAGGCAGAGACATAATAACATGAAAGCACAATGAAACCGAACGAGAACCGAAAACTCTACTAGAACTTTAACACAAGTTTTTTTTATATACAAGTGCTAACAAGAAATTAAATTAGACACGGGTGAAAGCAACAACAGGAGGTGTGGACTAAACAACAGGACACAGACACACAAACCCAGGTTCAATCTGAAATGCTGTGCTTAAGCAGTAGGCACTAGATTTCAACGCAGCACGTTCTGCTCATCCGTTAGAGCAGTGCGTTCTTTCAACAGGTGACTAGGCAGTATGCATACAACCTCCATTTTACCATTTTACCTTTTACCATTTTACCATATGACGTCAAACGATCACAGTCAAATGATCCAGTTGAATCATGGGATAGGACAGTGTGCTATAACAGCATACTTCCAAATGACATCCCAATTCAGTAAGCCATCCAGGTACCTCCAGGTGGAGGCAGGGATAGGTGGAGGCAGGGCTAGGTGGAGGCAGGGTTAGGTGGAGGCAGGGCTAGGTGGATGCAGGGTTAGGTGGAGGCAGGGCTAGGTGGAGGCAGGGTTAGTTGGAGGCAGGGCTAGGTGGAGGCAGGGCTAGGTGGAGGCAGGGTTAGGTGGAGGTAGGGCAGGTGGAGGCAGGGTTAGGTGGAGGCAGGGCAGGTGGAGGCAGGGTTAGGTGGAGGTAGGGCAGGTGGAGGCAGGGCAGGTGGAGGCAGGGTTAGGTGGAAGCAGGGCAGGTGGAGACAGGGCAGGTGGAGGCAGGGCAGGTGGAGGCAGGGTTAGGTGGAGGCAGGGTTAGGTGGAGGCAGGGTTAGGTGGAAGCAGGGCAGGTGGAGGCAGGGCAGGTGGAGGCAGGGCTAGGTGGAAGCAGGGCAGGTGGAGGCAGGGTTAGGTGGAGGCAGGGTTAGGTGGAGGCAGGGCAGGTGGAGGCAGGGTTAGGTGGAAGCAGGGCAGGTGGAGGCAGGGCAGGTGGAGGCAGGGTTAGGTGGAAGCAGGGCAGGTGGAGGCAGGGTTAGGTGGAGGCAGGGTTAGGTGGAGGCAGGGCTAGGTGGAGGCAGGGTTAGGTGGAGGCAGGGCAGGTGGAGGCAGGGTTAGGTGGAAGCAGGGCAGGTGGAGGCAGGGTTAGGTGGAGGCAGGGCAGGTGGAGGCAGGGCAGGTGGAGGCAGGGCTAGGTGGAGGCAGGGCAGGTGGAGGCAGGGTTAGGTGGAGGTAGGGCAGGTGGAGGCAGGGCTAGGTGTTACAGTAACGCTAAAGATAACCAATAAGTGTTACAGTATTTCTTCATTGATTCCTGCTCCGCATCAGTGTGGGGAAAAGCAACTATAGTTCTTCAATCAGTTTCAATATGCATAATTTTCACTATTAAACATGGATAATGTTTAAACACTCTAAAAACAATATTACACCCATACGAAACTATGATGAACCATGAAAACAAACATCAAAGAAAACACTTATTACACAGCACGCTGAATTTCCTATCTCTGACTGTCCGGCGTTCAGAGCCCTGCTCATTTGAACACCTGCTTCCTCTCCTGCACTTTCTATTTCTCACTTTGTTTCTTTCAGTCTCAGTAGTACTGACCTCTCCCGTCTCTCTCTCTCTGTAAAACAGGTCCCAAGAGAGCAGGTTTTTGTCAGTGACATAGACAGAGGCCCACGCTCCCATCCTGATTCCTCCATCAAACCAAAATAGCTCTCAGCATCATCCTCCCCCTCAATCCAACCACCCCCCCCCCACCTCCACCCACTCAGTCCTCCACCCTCAGCTCATCCTCTAGTAATACTACTTGGTATGGAGAATGTTGCAAATAGTTATATGTTACATATAAGTAATTACTTACAATATGATTCATTTTAATATTATTAACAATAGTAAAAGGGAATGTAATATTACTTTGTGGCAAATGAGTAATACTACTAAATACTACTTCTGTATTCTGTTGAAGGACTAGGAGTTATACTAAAGGTGCTTAGATGGAAGGATAGTGTTGTTAGATGATCTGGTATTTGGCAAATGGTATGTTATGGTATAAAAATTGTATTGCAGCCTATTATTTTTAATGTCATGTTGAAAATCAAACTTTGTTTGCTTGCTTGAATTCACAAGGTGCTTTGTTACTAAAATCATCATGGCCAGTTTAACATTACATTATGTCAAAAAGTAGTAATAAATAAATATATGACTGAGCGTAATGTAATGAGGACACAGGCAGAACACAGAGCCAAGAACGTATGTTTTAAATGGACATTTATTTTAATTACAGTAATCACACAGAGCAGTCATGGGATGGAGTCAGACAACAACTGACAAAAGCCACAACACAAATGCACACTTAAAGACAATGACACTAACAAGGCCCATGTGCGACACATAACAAGACAGGTGAAAACGGAGAACACTGACAAACACATACACGCACAGAGACACTCACGAACCTATGCGAACAGATACAGACTACCTGAGGGACGAGTCTGGGGCCGTCACCGGGACACTATGACAGGATAAGTGTATTGATCATATAATATCAATAAAAGTAGTTAATTTCTGGAGGTTCCTAAAATGTAATACAAACAAGCATCTGTCAGTCCCCTTGAATCTTAATTTAACTGACAAAATTTCCAAAAAAAAGTGTTTTTAACCAAAAATAAAATATTTTGAATTGTATTTTGCAAATGTAAACAGAAAGTGCCCACACACACATAAAACTAGTTGGGACCGAGGCATGTTTATCACTCTGTTACCTTTTAATTACAGCTTTTAGTAATTTGGGAACTGACTAAAGATAATTTTTTTAGTTTTGCCAATAGAATTTCTGCCCATTTTTCTGGCAGGCCATGTTGTTACTGCAGTCATCACCGTCTGATTCTTTAGATGAAGCGTACGTCTTCAGTAGGACGCAGAATCTGGCGGGCCAGTCAAGCACGTCTATGAATCCACACTGCTGGAGCATGTGCAGAGTTAGGTCTGGTCCTGCTGAAATAACCATGGACTATCCAGGAAAAGATGCTGTCTTGATGGCAACGTGTGTCTCTCTAAAATCCCAGGATACACCTCCGCATCAGTGGTGCCTTCTCTCGTACGCAAGACAGCCACGCCGTGGGCACGGGCACACCCCCGCACCATGACTGCCATGGGCTTTTGCACCTTTCACTGATAATAGTCTGTGTTTGCACAAAGAACTCAATGTCCAGTTTTCCCAGAAAACCAGCTAAAATATGGTCTCATCTGCCCACAGCACACAATTCCATCGTCTTTCATAGCATCTGAGATGAGAAGATGGCAGTATTTCTGCATAGAATTTATGTACGACTTTCTCCTTGTGTAACAGAGGTTTTGAAAATACAGCCCATGTGGCTGTATTTATCACAGTAGTGTGATGGTTTCTCATGCAGTGCCATCTGAGGTCTTGAAGGTGACTCACATTCAAGTTTTCTGAGAAAAAAACACCAGCCGCTCTTCGGATTCCCTGAATCTTTTTACAATATAATGTGCTGTTGATGGCGAGAGACTTAAATTCTTTTGAACTGTTTGACAGTGCTCTCAGAGTTTGGCACGCAGTAGTGAGCCACAATCCATCTGTTCTTTTTTATACCCAGTTATGACAGCCTCACCTGTTAGCCACACCTGCTACCACTCTACCAGCTTATTGTGGAATATTTCAAAACGACGTAACTTGAATATTCTACAAACTGTTCTCTCTTATTTCGCTTCTGTCCCCACTTCTTGAACGTGTTGACGTTAAACACGGGTTCAATAGAAGAAACAAAAAAAAAACCCTTGCAATAAACAAAGAAAAAAAATACAAGCAAAAGTAGCAAAAGATGACGAGGCAGGGAATAAAGCCGACACTGTGGACGAGAAGCTTCTCCCGTCGGTATTAAAAGAGGACAGAGTAGCAGCCCAGCCACAGACAGCAGAACCCTATTAGATCCACATCCTTCACTCACATTAATAAATGTTACATTATATCATCAGTGCTTCAAGACAATTAATGTAGTTCTCCACATTAGTGAGTCATGTGCACTAGGACATACATGATGTTCGAGGTAATTTAAATTTTCAGGTAATTAAAAAATGTGTTAAAAGCACGGCTGAGGTGTTTTTTTAATTTGTGATTCGGCGTATTGCGGCTTCCACTTGAAATGCATGTCCATAGCTGAGGAAGCTCCATTAACAGAGAACTCATTTAAAATGAGGATGTGGTAGCATGCTGGAGATCAGAGTTTCTCCATCTGTGATATGAATGATATTGATAACCTGGGGAGGCAGACACAGCTAAATTTAGCACAAGCCTAAATGATGCTCTCTCTCTCCATGGGATACTGATGCTGCCATCATTGCACACACACACACACACACACACACACACACACACACACACACACATACACACACACACACACACACCCACACACACACACACACACACACACACACACACACACACACACACACACATTTTTCTTATACACACAAATATGCACACAGAAGCAAAGTGAAGTGCAAAACTGCGGAAACATGATCAGAAGACAGCAGGTGATCTTCTCTCGTTGGGTGTGTGCGTTGTGTTTGAAGGGACAGACGGAAGATTCAATCACATATTAGTGTCTTCTCATGCTCACAGCCGCACACGGGCCGTCAGTGTTAGAGTTCATAGAAGGGATAGTCTCTTCTTACTGACTTGTTTGCATATATAATATACAGTATGTGATCAATAAAACACATCATGTGTGGATAATACATGCAACATGTTTTGGTGATTAAAATAACTGCACATACTGCAAACTCAACTGCACTTTCTTTCAGTAATTACGTCATGTCAGGATTTACATTATATTTTAAATATATTATATTTTATATTTATTAAAGTCTTTCGATAAAGTAAGAATATTAATTGTAAAGCCTTACCGCTGTGAGTAAGATCTCACATAGTGCTCATTTGAACATCACAGCTGTATCAGGCTTCCACTAAATGTACTTTTCTGACTTTAAAGTGTTGTGACTTTTAAGTGTGCGGGTCATATGAGGTATTTTGCAAAATGGCTACCAGTTTATTGAGATTGCTTCAGTCAGCCACAACTTCCAGAGAATCCTGTTTGATTCTGTTTGATTGATACAACAGATCCAGCCTCCCTAAACAGGCTTGTTCTGTGCTCATGTTTGTTGATGCCCTGGCCTTTCTTGTACACTGCATGTGTTTTAGAACTGCAGTCCAGTTTGTTGTTGAAGGTGGTTCAGTTTACATCCAACCACTTTGATGAGAACTGAGAAAAAGAGAAAGTGTTTCTGAAAAAAATTCTGTCAATTGCACGACTATTTTGGACCCAAAATCATGCAGTCCCACATGACCGCAGTGCTACACCAAGCGATGTCTGAGTCATGTCTGAGCAATGTCTGAGCCATGTCTGAGACACAGCCCGCTGTCTATAAGATGATAGATTCACCCCCTGCAAGAGCTGAAGCTTTTTTCCTAATAACACTGGCTTAATGGAGTTGATTGCACTAGCGAAACAAAAAACAACGACACAATCCTCATAGTGCCGTCTGTTGTGTCCACGTGGGCAGATAAGATCACCGTGCAGCCCAGCACCATCCAGGACTACAACCCGCAGAAGGTCAAGGGCTGAGGGGAAGAATGGCTCCATCGTCTCAGGTGAGCCAGTCCGGTGTCTTCATTAGGTGGGATGTCAGAGCAACAGGTCAATACTCATCTGCTTTAACCTTGCTTCCTTTTCTTGGGAACAGAAAAACACAAGAAGACACCTATGTGGGAGTCTTGCCAGGCTGTGTCTCAGGATAAAAGTGTGCGGAGGGACTCTGCACAGTGGGTCTGGACACTCTGTGCTCAGTGTCACTGGTTTTCTCTGTTTCCGTCTCCTCAGTCCCTTCATAACCTGATCTACAATGAATGTCGGGGTATTGTTGGACTACCGAGATGTGGGGTGGGGGGTTGAGAGTTTACAGATGTAGAGGGCGGATCTATGAATATGCAAATAGTCTCCACCTCTAACTCCACCCACCCGACTACACCAGCAGCATGTGCTTGTCTGTCCACCTTCCACTGTGCTCATCAGACACTTTGTTTGTTACACAGTGTCAAGTGGTAAAATCGTAGTAATTTAGTCATAATTGTTTGAAATAGTGAAACCTGGCTTGTAAAATATATGAAATTACATCTTGCAGAAATGTGAGGAGAAAGGAAAGAGACACTTTTGAAGCATGTTTTGCTCCGTTTTCTTCCCACATGGAAACTCTAACCCAGTAATTGTTTGTCATGCACTTAGCTAATGTATAAAGTGGTACCATTCAGGGGTCACCTTTAGGGATATCAGTGACTTAATGAGTTTATTTTATTTTTTATGAGTAAAAGTAAATATGGATATTAGTCCATCGCAACTCTGTCAAAGTTGGAACTACTATAATCAATTAAAGCTAATCATAATAATATTTACCAGAGCACACACTCATTATTTGGTGTAAGTAATTGTATCTAAATCAAACCAAATTAAACCATGCTGAGGTTTGCTATTTTATGATGCACGAAATAATTTTCTAATAAACTGTAATCAAATAAAATCTAGTCAGATATTTAAACTTATATTTATACAAGTACACTTTTACTTGGTTGTCTTGTGGGCATACAGTGTATCAGGGCCGGAGTGAGCCCCTTTTTCAGCCCGGGAGTTTCATGCCCAAATCCGGCCCAAAATAATTTTTCCCTCCCAATCGGCCCAAACTAGAGATTTACATGAGCCGGCCCATCGGGAATCCTACCGAATATCCCGATTAGCCACTCCGGCTCTGCAGTGTATATGAATTGCTTGCTTTATCAGTGCGCTGTATATTTGCATTTCAACACCTTGGCTTAACATAGCCACATATATTCATTTATTTATTTCAATATATGTGATTTGGTTTAATACATTCAATAAAGGTTAATTGCCTTTTTCAGTGTAGCACTGTCTTTTCCACATTAGGTCACGTTTGAAGGGTCCAGTAAGACAGACAGAGGTGTTTGAGTGTGTGTGTGTGTGTACAAACATAAAGATGGGGGCCATCTGTAGGTGGCCAGTGAAGGATTTCTGAAGCTAATTATCTATTTGGACAAAGATCAAACACCCCACAGTGGGAAATTCATGCTCAATGTGTCTGCCAAACAGGTCTCTCATGGCAAGCCAAACTCTCTCTCTGCTGGGGATTTACAAAAAAACATTGGGAGAGACTAATTGAAAACCACAGCATGAGAAAATGCTGATTTGAAATTCAATTGAAAGCAAAAGTTACATGAGTCAGAAATGTTAATTGGAATAAAAGTGGGAAAACTGTGCTGTAATTAAGTAAGAAAATTTCATTTTTATGAACATACATTTCTGTATGTTTGTTCATACATTCTATACATTAAAAGTAATTTCAAGTAAAGTCAATTGTATTTGACACCATGCTGTTATACTGTTGTAAGTTATGCTGAGTTATGAGTTATGCTTTTATGAGTTATGCTGAAATATGAGTTATACTGAGTTATGAGTTATGCTGAGATATGAGTAATGCAGAGTTATGAATTATGCTGTTATGCGATATGATAAGTTATGAGTTGTGCTGTTATGAATTATGCTGTTATGAGTTATTTCTGAGTTAGGAGTTAGGATGTTGCGAGTTAGTTCTGAGTTACACTCTTATGAGCTCTTCATCATGTTTCTGACATGGTACACAGGGACCCAGAAGAAAGGACACGCCCACTGACACATACAATCGTAACCTGATTATCAACCACACTCATTTTCCTCTCCCTGCCTAGAGACCAGAGGTTCTCCCCTGCACTGTTTTCCTGTACAGCACCTAGAAGACATCACCTGCGAGCCTGAGCCCCCCCCAACCCCAACCCCAACCCCCCAAGCGCCGGGGTACGAGACGGTATTTCCAGTTTGTTTCACTTTTCTTTTTGTACTGATCGAGTTTGTACTGGAATCTGGCTTCCTCCCTACTCCACTGATACACTCTCAGTGTGCTTGGTGCTATCATGCTGAAGGATTTCTTTTTTTAACAAATATATTGAGAAGAGGTTTGGGAACCAATCTGTGTTCCTGAAGCCATCACAAAGGATAAAACTACTTTTTATTGTACTAATTACTTTTTATTGTACTAATATTTACGATATTTGCAAAACTGTTTTATTGTATTGGTACTTCTGTTATATTGAATTTATTCTTATAGCTTGTAATTTCTTGGGTGTACTATGACCTTTCTCAAAACAACACATCACATAAAGGTGAAGCTCTTTATGATTCATTGCATGTAGTCTGGAGTTAAATATGTGTTGACAAATGAATATGGGGATGTAGGCTGACCATTTCTGACATACAGTCAGCAACACCAGCTACCCCATGACACAGCAACAGCTGGTCAGTGGCTGAGCAGAATAAAGAAATAAATAACATCCAATGTGCTCATTAATATTTTACTACCCACTGTGCTACACAGTGTGTCTGTGTACATTTTACATTGACCTATATTCTATTGAAAAATAACGCATTTGAGATGCACGGCGTGGTAAAGCTCTGCCTGTTTCCATTCCCTCTTCTGTGATGGGTTTTTACCTTCAGTTTTATCTTCAGTAAATGAAATTCATGTCCACTGGGGGGAGAGGTTAGGTGGCCAACTTGATATTCATGGTCACTCCCATTTTTAGACCTGAAAAACTCCATAGCTTTAATACAACATTTGGGGTCATTTCTGTCCTGCGATATGAAGCTCAGTCCAGTGAAAATTTGGTTTTGGTTGGTTCGGAAAAGCCAAGGTGCTTCTGTACATTCATCCTGCTTCTACCATTGACATTCACAACAGTAAAAACAAGGGTGTGAGTTTGATTGACATCCACGCATGCCCATCCCATTGTGTTTCTCAGATAAGACAGCTCATGTGCAACTCTGTTTGGAGACGGTGGTTTGCACCCCATGCTAGACCCTCTGAGGTTATACTGCTCCACTCCTGTCTTTATGATCTTTGACACGTCATCACTTACATCCTGAGTGGAATTCTTAAGCTGCAGTGAGTTTTCCCAAAGTAATGTAATACTTAATGCATTGTGAACTTTACCTTAAGATTATTTATTAGCGTAGGATTCATTCTTGACATTCTTTGTACCCAAATGTACTATGTTGGCAGTGGTCCAGTAAGCCATTCTGATTGAGTAAAAACACCAAAGGGAAATGCCTTTTATATGCATTATAATTCATAGCATATGCTTTAGATGATGTAATTGTGTACTGAATATCAATATTTTGGACCCATAGTCACTATTTTATGATTTACATTATGCTTTTTGTATAGGCATTATGTTTAAAGTAAATCCATAAGATATTACAATTGAATCACAGAATACGCAAGATTTCCCTCAAGTTGTCCAAAATGAGTCACTGCTAACTAGGTCTCCCGTGTCACATGACATAACTAGGTCTCCCGTGTCACATGACAGCTACCACCCTGAAAGAGTAAAGCTGCCACAACACATATAAAGAAAAAACGTCCACTTCTACCAACATGTTATGGGACTGTGAACCAACGCTGTCAAAGACAATGCTTTGTCATATATGGAATCAAGAATAACACACAAAAAAGCTCTTTTTTCAGCAATTATGAAGACTTTCATCAGAAAAAAAAAGCTTGCATAATTATCACATACCTGTTGCACCTCGGTTGTGAAATGACTCATTACTATAAGATTCATTCACATCAAGAACCCTAGCTACATGCAGCAGTCTTTGTGAATGAATGTGATGTTCAGTTATGTACTGATGCGATCCAACATGGTCCCCAATGCTGTTGTTAAGCTCATCTATGCATTCTTGTTTCTTTATATTCTACTAAAGTGAGTCGCTAATGGTTATGTTGCGTTTGTGGTTACAAAATATGTGGGGTTTTTTGTGTATTTCTGAAGCCTGAAGATGCTCTTAATCTATTCAACAGGGTATATTCATCATTTAAAGTCTGCCATCCACAAATGTGGTCCACCTGTTCATTTGTTTTTGCCAAGTTCACAAGTGCATTCTTGCTTATTTACCATGTAAAACAGTCGATTCGGCACACCTGCTACACCGCCTATAGCTCGTGATTGTTTTATTTCCAGATTTCTCAGCTTTACAAATGCACAGACGCTTCTATGTTTCTCACATTAATATGTAACGACATTAGATACCAGGTTCAACTTCCACTTCTAGAATCAGCTCTACACATTTGGTTAGCTCACATACAAAGAGCCAGAGTAACACACAAGAACCTGAACAGCCACCGTCCCAAAACCCAGACAGGCCCCATCATCAGAAGCACTTTTACTTCATTCATCCATTTGCCACAGTGCTTTCTGGTCTTACTTAACGTGAATACATTTACTAGCTAACCAATCAGTGCAGATGAAACAGACGAAGAGTGTGTATGTGTTAACAAAGCAAAGATATGGGCAAAAGTAGAACACAAAAAAATAAATAAATTTGCTTCTTAACCAACTTTGAATTTTCATGTCCAATGGTCCAATCACAAAAGAGAGCTTTTTGCCACTTTGGGCCAGAAAACATTGCATAGTTTGTTCATCTCCATAAAAGTGTACATTAAAAGAGTTCTTCTGTATCAAAGCATGTAACATGCTATACTGTAGAATTTGTTTGTTTAGTGTTCATGCTGAACAAACTCCTCATTGATACATACACAAAATGTCAACAATATTTTTATTAATGGGCAGAAACAGAAGTGCCAGACATGATGAACAACACCAAAAGAACAAAACAAACACAAGTCCAACAGGATTCCAAAAGAGGGAAACGAATGACCCATAAACAGGAAACAAACAAAAGGGACCTTTAACCAGAGAACAGTAAATACAAGAACACAGGTGAAATGCTACGGAAATGCCAACCACAAACTGTTAACATTAGAACACAAAAGGAAACATTACAAACCAACAAGCAAGACTCTCAAACAAAGGGTATATATACAAAGTTTAATGAACAGTACCTAGACACAGGTGAAGCAACTCTAAGTGAAGGAAACAAGGGGTGGAAACAACAGAATCAAAACAAAGGGCACATGTGAAGACATCGCTGTGAAAACAAGGTGACTGTGACACGAATCAAATATATGAGGTTATTGTTAAGGAGAACTCATCATGGCCTATTTTCTTAGACTATCAACATCTGCTCCACGCTTTCAAAATCAGTCGGGCTTTGAGATCACACCACATTTGTGATTGGTGCAAACTGTGTTCTCACCTCAGAACTTGCTCCACCAGAGTTTGCTTGGAAATGGACAAAATCGATTTTTTTCTCAGTGAACCTCAGTGTGGCAGTTTGGCGCACAGCAGGTACTGGCAACATAGCAATTGCAACATTGTCACCTGTTCGAATGAACTGCACTTAGAGAGAAATCACTCTGGGGCTCAGCAGAATCAACCCAAATAGGCCAGGCTGAAAATACCCTCAATTAGGAGTATTACTCCTCCAAACACACTACAGACTGTAGAGAAAAGCAGAAAAACAACAAATACATGTACAAACACACAGAAACAAACATAAATAAAATCGCACACAAACATGCACCAATGTCTTCTCTCCATGGCAATGAACGGTAGTTTTAGAGGAATGTCCTAAAGTAAACTAAGACAGAGAAAATAGCATAGGAAGAAAAGGTGATGCCACAACATTATCATATTGATCACGTTACACTATTCCAAATCAAGCAAGCAGCAGTGAATGAAAATGTCCCAGTAGAGTCTGCTGCTCTCTAGTCTAAGAAAAACAAACAAAGTTCTTCACACATGAAAAGAATGAAATTAGCCACACTGTGCAACTGAGCCTTGCTTAAGTTAATGAATGGAAGAGCAGATGACTGTTATCTGGAGCTGACATAGACTGAGCTCCTGGTGAGAATTTCTCCTCCTCTTTCTTCTTGGGTGTTTTAGTTCAAGCCACAGAAAGCACCTAGCAAAATATTCCGCTGGGTTCTCATGCAAACCAATTTGAATTTCTAATCTTGAGAGGGAGTGAGGGAAAGTGAGTGAGAGAGAGTGTGTATGTGAGAGAGAGAAGAATTCTTTATGCTGGTGTCATTAAACCGGAAGAGGGGATGGATATAAATTAAAGTAAAAAAATTGGTTCCATTTTATGTAGGTCAGAGGCTGTTACCTGTTAAATAATGAAAAAAGTGGATGATGTGTAGGACAGTGTATGTGTGTGCGTGTGTGTGTGTGTGTGTGTGTATGTGTGTGTGTGTGTGTGTGTGTGTGTGTGTGTGTGTGTGTGTGTGTGTGTGTGTGTGTGTGTGTGTGTGTGAGAGGAATCTGTTGGGTCAAATATGAATTCTGAAATTGCTGCCCCCATGGTTAAAGTGAGACCTAAAAACGTTGCATCCAGGTTTCTCATTTTCTGATTGGTTTCAGCACCACAGAATTGCTCTTTACATACAGTATAGTAAATATATATGGCCTGTGTATATGTCACTTTATGCATCATTACATCTATGAGACACAACTGTAAGGGATTATGCATGGAGGTAAGATTTAATCTTCCTTACATATGCAACTGTACCACCATTAATAGTCATTAAATAGTGATAAACAGTAATTTACATAAACACCCTGTATGGCATGTAACACATGTCCACTTTTTTGTTCACTCTAATTCTGTGTGAAAGAGTGTGAGTGTTAACTTGGGAAATCTAAAATAATAATAATAATAATAATAATAATAATAATAATAATAATAATAATAATAAATTAAAATTAAAAATAAATATTAACAAGCTTCAGATAAAGTGACATAACTAATATAAGTGAGTCTGACTATAAGGTAAACAGATACAAAACTGAACAGCATAATGTCTGAGAGAGAGTGAGTTGGGCAGTTGGGCAAATCAGTGGTAAACTCTCTTGAAAAATCCCCACCAGAGCACTTCATTGATCAAAGCTAGTGACCTCTCTAAAAGATAACATCACAAGACTGAAATGAAAGTACTTTAGTCATATCACACATACGAACCCGCCAGGGAACTCAATGATTATAAGCATGTTTAGTGGAACCAGAGAAGAGGCAAGCAGAGAACACACTGGCTGGAAACCATTAAAGCTGATTTTAACATGAAGGTTAAACAAGTAAAAGAGAGATCAGCAGGGATGCACAGAGACCCCTCGGCCTGTAACATCACCAAGAACAGATAAAGTGAACTGAATTCAAGTTTAAATGTACTGTACATAATCTAGTAGTCTCAAGAGATCTGTTGCTCTCCTCTGAAGTTACCTAACCGTAAGAGTGGCCTACACTAGGAACACAGCTCAGCAGCTACACATCTCAGCTCTCTGGTGTGATTTTACTCTGTAGCCCTCGCATCTATTTTAGGAAGATAAAGATGACAAGATGAAAAAGGGGGGAAAAAATCAGAAAAAGGAAAAATTCCACTCAAATTAAATTGCAATAGCCAAAGATGGAAACACATGTTCTCAGTTACCATAGAAACATGCCTCTCTTCTATGGGGCATTTATGTATTTTTCAGAGAATATACATATGCAAAGAAAGACGGAGAGATGAGATCTTGGGATAAGGGAATGAAATATGTGAAGGTAGATTTCACAACAAATAAATGGAAATGAAGGATATCTGCACATTATAAGGCACTGTATAAAAGATTATTTACATTTAAAAGACTTTTGAGGCTTCCAGAAATTGTATCAATATTATTGAAATACCTTCAACTTACATCTGATATTCCTCACTAATTAGTAAACAAAAATTTAGACTGAACTATTAATTGTATGCTATTTACACCAGCTCATTGGGTCACTGATACTATACTATTTCCAATGATGTTCAATTTGTTCGATTTGATGTTAATTTTTTTAAAGTGTGCTAACCAGTCACTGATATATTCATAGAACCCGTCACGGACATAACGACTAAGCTTGTTATTACTGTGCAGTGAAATGTACCAATCAGTGTTAATTGCACAAAATTATGATTCCAAGATTACTGTAGTAATGATCAGAATCATTACACCTGCCACTCTTGCTATTTTATGCTACCTTTATTTTATGCTAATTTTACATCTGAATCCTTGCATAATCTCATAGATGTATTTAAGTCAGCTTGCTTATTAAAATAAGTTTATTAACTGATTATGGGTAATTGATAACTGGCTTACTAATACTGATTTTGGCTAATGGAAAGCAGGCCTTCTACCATAGACTTATTTTGGCTAATAGAGACACATTACATATGCTTCCACATGAATACACCTAAAGAAAATCAATTTTCCAGTACTTGTGTGGCATCCTAAAAGCTTTTGAAAATAAATAATTTGAGAAGAACTCACTGTGAAAATGGGATTCATATCAATGAAAGATGATAACCCCACCCCACTACCTCATACCCCAACCATGTCATACCCCACCCCACTACCTCATACTCCAACCATGTCATACCCCACCCCACTACCTCATACTCCAACCATGTCATACCCCACCCCACTACCTCATACTCCAACCATGTCATACCCCACCCCACTACCTCATACCCCAACCATGTCATACCCCACCCCACTACCTCATACCACAACCATGTCATATCCCACCCCACTACCTCATACCCCACCCCACTACCTCATACCCCACCTCACTACCTCATACCCCAACCATGTCATACCCCACCCCACTACCTCATACCCCAACCATGTCATACCCCACCCCACTACCTCATACCCCAACCATGTCATACCCCACCCCACTACCTCATACCCAATCACATTTGTCTTTTAAAGTCCATCATTTTTGACAAACTATGGATGGCAGTAACAGAATACCTTTCATTTAATGAGGTGTGACCTAAGAATTATGGGATCAGTATCATGTATGACTACTTCCTTTCTGACCTTGGATGTGAAATTGTAGAGATGTGTAAAGAAGCATGCAGACTGCACAGTCAAAAGAGATTTGAATTGTTGACTAGTGTTGAATGCAAAGTACAAATTATATTGCATACCGCTTATATTTAAGAATAACCACTTAGCCAAAACGTGAAGCAATATACCTGTTAAGGTATATATATATATATATATATATATATAACAAATAAACACATTTTCTCTACCATCCTCTTGTTTTCTCAGCATGCCAGAACAGTGTGTGAGAGAAACCGATATGGGTGGGCCTGCACATGTGCTTAAACATGAAGAGGTGAGGACAGCCCATGATAAAACGTCAGACAAGGATCAAGAGAGATGCTCAACAATAGCGAAAAAGTATTCACAGAGCAGCAAGATGTGATGAATACTTATGTCCGTGTGGTAACATACTTGTGTTTTGGGGCTCATTTCACAGAACAGCCTTCTGAGCATGACGTGCAGATTAGCATGTAAGACCTATCTAGGAATTGTTTTTTTTAGTGTATCAGTTATTTTATGTTTGTTGTGTTGTTTTGTACAGGAGGAGATGCATATGAATAAGCTTTTTAATTGTTTCTGAACACCTGTGTTGGAATCATATGGCAAAGTAATTAACTTTATGTATATGTATTCATGACTTCTACAAGAAGTGTTGGCTTATGCACAATAAACTGATTTGAATGCATATTGTGTGGTGTGGTCTTAATTAATTTGTAAATCTTCTGTGAAGTAGTTAGGAAAGGTGTAAAATTTGCTATCTGCAGTGCACACACACACACACACACACAATATATATATATATATATATATATATATATATATATAAAACCCTAGGTGTCTTCAAGTCATTACTACTGGTCTGCATAAATCACTTAATGCTGCAGGGCCAGCATATATAACTGATATTCTGCAGTGTTATGAATCTGGCAGAACCCCCAGATGATTAGGAACTAGTTGGTTAATTCTTCTGCCCAAGGTAGCACGGAGAGGCATCATTTAGCCATTATGGTCTTTTAAATGGGCTCTCTTTTAAGCGAACAGCAGAAGACTAGATGTTCTTACTGTATATGTAAACTAAACTCATTCTTATTGGGCAAGGCTGTATATTTAAACTAAACCCATTCTTAGTGGGCCAGGCTGTATATGTAAACTAAACCAATTCTTATTGGGCCAGGCTGTATATGTAAACTAAATTAATTCTTATTGGGCCAGGCTGTATATGTAAACTAAATTAATTCTTATTGGGCCAGGCTGTATATGTAAACTAAATTAATTCTTATTGGGCCAGACTGTATATGTAAATGAAACCCATTGTTATTGGGCCAGGCTCTAACTCATATGACAACACTTTTAACTTTCAATTTTCAGCACTAAAATGTACTTTTATTTCTATTTCAATTCTACATTTACCTTGTCTTTATTTCCCTCCCTTATCTCAGTTATTTATATGTTTAATTTGATTATCTTCACATCTTTTATTATTTTTATTGCATTTCTTCTACATCCATTTTTCATTGGATTTCATTAAATTAACCTTCGCTGGATTTTAATTATATTGCTTTTAATGTATTTGCCCTCTTCTGATCTAATAACTTCTTTATAAAATACTTACATTTGACTTCATTATAATAAATAGTTTTATAACATTTTCTTTTTTCTTCCTTTGCTACTCTGATTTAACAGATGTCTACGGTGCTATAAATAATCCTTATAATAAGGACTGCATTCCAGGGTGAACGCAGGCTTCATCAAAGCTGCTGTGCTGTGTCCAATGACAACAGTATCATCTGGGGAAAGATGTGGACCTGCACGCTCCAGCAGCATCATTACCTCCTTTGAAAATTGTGCTGCGGTTCTTTAGCCAACCTAAGGACAACCGAGACTTGGGCTGAAGAGAACGGTGCAAGATCCCCATACAAAAAAAAACATGTGTTGTCAAACCTTTGACTAAGATTTCATGGCAGCATCAGGTTTTCACAGTGTGAGATGAGCCATACCTTGCCACACTTGCCAGCCTAGAACACATTATTTTCATATCGTGAAGCAGAAACATTCTGTAAAACAACCTCAACACTCCAGGGAACTGCATGAGGGAATGAGAGCTGAATTTGCTCCAGGACTCTAAAACTCAAATGTCTTTAGAACACATAGGTTTGTGCAGGCCACTGTCAGTCGCTTCAAGAGTAGATATTTTACGAGTTAGAGTTATGCAGCGTTATGAATGTTTGAGGCTCAACATAAAAAGTATTCAATAAGAGCCTGTAAGAAGAACTATTCCATGGTTAATATATCAAGAAGACTGGACTCACGACAGCGTTCTTTCCAGCCGACTACCTGTAGAGCCAATAATCTCTCCAAGTGTGCAAAATGTCTGGCCCAGGAAATCCTAGAACAACAAGGACATATTAATAGCTGCACAGGATAAAACCAGCGTTCTGGTGACGGAAACACGCACTCAAGCCCCACTTCATTAGAAGTATGTATTTATAAGAAACAGCTTGTCTTATATGGTTAGAGATTATAGTCCATCTGTTACCATGCACAGAATGCATTAGTCATCTTCCAGCTCCTCATTAATGGTCAGTTTCTAACTGGTGGCCAGATATTTTTGAGGTGGCAGAAAACACTCTCAACCCACTCTCAACATATGTTCAGTGACACGTAGAACTTCACCGACACTGTGATGTCTGAAGCACTCATGGCAATGTCAGTGCAATGTTAAGGATGTTAAGGATGGTCACCAACATAATATCCAATAAGCAGCAAGTTAGCTGTCAGAAACTGAGCTGGGATTAATAAATTAAAAGGTGGATGACAAATTGTGCATAGGGAACAATGGGCTATAACTGTACTTGCATTACTTGCAGTGCGATAGGTGTGTCTAACAGACTGGCGTCACACTGAGAACAGGCAGGGGTTTCCTAACAATGTAGGCGGTATATATGTATGTAAATAAGCAGGGAAGGACTAAATGGCTCGTGCTGTGTAGTATTTCTTTGGAAACATTAAGGCACCTAACAACATAACACAATACAATAACATCATGTAAAATAACACTCTTTAACCATTTCTTAAAATGTATCTTCCACAGTTTCTAAGTTCTCCAGTGTTCTCTTAACATTTTTTCAAGAAGGTTCTAGGTCTCTTCCCTTTCGTGCCTTCCTCCAGTGCATGAGAAGCTTGCCTCTGAACCCTCTCAACTATGGGCTCTTCTCAACCTAAAGGCCAGATCTGATGGTGCTTATCCTGGAAAAATTAAGTGACATTTGTATCTAATGGATCGTCATCCAGCACTAATGCAGCACCTTAGCTGGGTAAGCTCCATGCGGACATATTTTAATGTTTTAAGCCCCTCACACTAATCAATCAAATCCTGTTTATGTTTACATTGCTGATCCTCATTTAATTTAATCAGAGAGCTTTGATTAATTCCTGGAGCTTATTAAAACAGCCATCAGCTCTAGCTAATTTTGGAAGCAGCAACCCACAAGGTCTCCACAATGGTATCTCAGGACCTTTATGATGCTTATTGTCTGATTAGTCATTAACATAATGGAATACTCACCTTCTGCATATCCAGATCAGCAAGAAAGGACATAAAGATAAAATGTTTAGGAGGTTAATACTTGATACAAATATTATAAATCCATCTCCTGTTAAACAAAGCAACAAGTCCACTCCTACTACACAAGTTGCACGTTATTTGTAGATAAGGACAGAAAATAAAAAATCACTTAAGCTTACATGTTTTGAGATGTTTGAACTTCTTGTGTCCACATTGTACCTGAAATGCAGGAACAAAGGAACAAGGAATACAATCAAACAATAATATTTGAAATGATAACCTGCTAACATATTCATTCTGCTACATGAAGACATGGGAGGGTAATGTTCACAAAAAAAAAAACACACTGGCAAACTTTATTTTAGAAACAATTATAATTAGTCATAGGAAAGGTCTCACAGAGACGATTCAGTAGTAATTACAGAGAGAGGGAAATGACGCCCATTAGTGGTGTGTGTGCTGTGGGAAGTGAGAGAGATGAGGAGAGGAACACTGTGTCCATAGACTGCACACGACTCTTTTCTTTGAGCGTGCTCCACTTTCCTCCAGGCCACAGGCTCCCACAGGGAACCCTTATGAGCTGACATGAATGAGACTTTGAAATGATTTTTGTTCATGTTTAACAAAAAAGGATTCGTCTCTGTCTTCTTTTTCCACGCTATTGACTTTTGCATCTTTTTAAGCATTCCATGCTATAGTACTGATTTATTTCTTTGTCTCGCTCGCTCGCTCGCACACACACACACACACACACACACACACACACACACACACACACACACACACACACACACACACACACTTAAACAAACACATGCAGAGAGAGAGAGAGAGAGAGAGAGAGAGAGAGAGAGAGAGAGAGAGAGAGAGAGAGAGAGAAGAGAAAACCTCTGCTTTATGCATGAAGTTTTCATTTAGGAAATGAGCAGCTAGTGTCTGGTAGGCAGGGGACCAGAAGGGGATATTTAAATTCAGCCCCTTCTCACTGCATGGTCTCTGGTCCGGCTGGGCGGTGAGGCTGAGAGGCAGTGAACAGAGTGCCAGGTCCACACCCCAGAGAGGCGCATGATGGACAGGCAAGAGACGCACCACCTGCCTGACACGGCCATGGGGATAGCACAGGAGCGGGCATGCATGCTCCATATCAACGTGGAGATTCATCTGTGCAGTAGAGGTGTGAGCCGAGCAAGAATGTTCAAGGAGTTACAGGTGTCACTGTCTTTTGGCCTTTTTCTCATTTAGTTCTCGCTACGTCTCAATCGAAGAGTTGCTTCTGCAGTTTTCCCTATCTAAACCATATATCTTCTTCTGCCCTGTTATCTGGGACCTTATCCAGTTTTCAGTAACATTCTTGTTCTCCCTCTCTGTGGTTTATCTCTTCTCTCTCTCTCATAGAAACATAATAGCTCCTCTACAAGAGAATGAAATCATGCCACGGCATGAGGGACTTCAAGCACCGCTGAAATTAGATTTACTGCACAAGAAAGATAAACTCACTTAACAATGTAATGGCCGTCGTTTCGTTACAGCAATTACAAAACAGGGCAGAGTTTAGTAAGGTAAAGGAAAAAAACGCTTCCAAAAATATCCTGCTGTACCGACCAGTAAATACTTTAGTGAATAAGTATTTCAAACATGTCACAGAGGTTTGAATAACAGCACTTCCCTGATGCCATTTTAAGTTTTGAATTTGAAATTCAATTAGCTTCTTTCTTCACTAAGACATGCCTTCCACACAGCTTCTGTCATTATTACAGTGATTAGAAAACATCTCTAAACGTCGAAACCTCACTTTAGTGAGGTTACTGATCATTTTTGTGTAAGACTGTAGGTCACCTGATTAGAATATCATGCCATCTCCAAACTGAATTGTTTTCTATTTATTGTGTACATACCAAGTGTACTTTGGTATGTGGTTGTGTGATCTTGTTCAATGGATGCACACATGCAACAAATATCTCTAAGCAAAGATCTCTATCAAAGGTGGAAACAGAAAGGAGATCTTTTAGCATCTGTCAGATGACTGTCTCATCTGTTTTAGTGGTGCCCATTAGTTGGTCTGGTGCCCTCCACACTGAGGCAGTCTTTCATATTTCTGACATGTAGCTGACTCGCTGCTGTCTGCTTGGTTACTGCACATACACTGTCAGATGGCTCCTTAATGCTCCAGATCTGATTGGAGCCCTGAAATATTGCTTCAGTATCACCATGTTTTAGAAAGAAGGGAGGAGGAATAACTTCCAGCTGAGAGACCAAAATCAATATTTGCTACTCAGTATTAATGTCAGCGCATATATCTTTAAAATAAAATGGAAAATGGAATTTAAGCTACAACATAAAGTTGCTGTAATTGATGGTGCACCATCTGCAAAATTTTGCCAGACTTAGCTAGACTGCAAAAATGGTCCAATTAGGAACAAGTCAAAATGCATTACGAGTGAAAAACTTTAGGTAAACAAATCTTCCAGATGAGTTTGAACAATCACTTGGTAAAATAAACACTTAAGATAAACACTTAAACACTTAAGTGCTTTAAAACACTAATTCATCTTAAAATTAGACTCAACTCTTTGAATTGAGTAAGTGTAATTAAGTAATTAGGTTTTCTACTGTATAACAGGTACCATATTGGAAGTGTGAGTTTTAACATGTTTCCTTAGAAAGCCTCTTTTGGACTTGGTCTGTTGTTTCCTCAATATTCAAACTTGCAATCACTCGCTGCCATGCACCAAAGGAGCCCACCCCTACAACTCCACCCCTACAACTCCACCCCTACCACTCTACCCCTTCAACTCCAGCCCTACCACTCTACCCCTTCAACTCCACCCCTACCACGCTACCCCTACAACTCCACCCCTACCACTCCACCCCTTCAACTCCAGCCCTACAACTCCACCCCTACAACTCTACCCCTACCACTCTACCCCTTCAACTCCACCCCTACAACTCTACCCCTACAACTCCACCCCTACAACTCTACCCCTACAACTCTACCCCTACAACTCCACCCCTACAACTCCACCCCTACCACTCTACCCCTACAACTCTACCCCTACCACTCTACCCCTACAACTCCACCCCTACAACTCTACCCCTTCAACTCTACCCCTACCACTCTACCCCTTCAACTCCACCCCTACAACTCTACCCCTTCAACTCTACCCCTTCAACTCCACCCCTACAACTCTACCCCTACAACTCTACCCCTTCAACTCTACCCCTACAACTCCACCCCTACCACTCCACCCCTACAACTCCACCCCTTCAACTCCACCCCTACCACTCTACCCCTTCAACTCTACCCCTACAACTCCACCCCTACCACTCTACCCCTTCAACTCTACCCCTACAACTCCACCCCTACCACTCTACCCCTACAACTCCACCCCTACAACTCCACCCCTACCACTCTACCCCTTCAACTCTACCCCTTCAACTCCACCTCTACCACTCTACCCCTTCAACTCCACCCCTACCACTCTACCCCTTCAACTCTACCCCTTCAACTCCACCCCTACCACTCTACCCCTTCAACTCTACCCCTACAACTCCACCCCTACAACTCCACCCCTTCAACTCTACCCCTACAACTCCACCCCTACAACTCTACCCCTACAACTCCACCCCTACAACTCCACCCCTACCACTCTACCCCTTCAACTCTACCCCTTCAACTCCACCCCTACCACTCTACCCCTTCAACTCCAGCCCTACCACTCTACCCCTTCAACTCCACCCCTACCACGCTACCCCTACAACTCCACCCCTACCACTCCACCCCTTCAACTCCAGCCCTACAACTCCACCCCTACAACTCTACCCCTACCACTCTACCCCTTCAACTCCACCCCTACAACTCTACCCCTACAACTCCACCCCTACAACTCTACCCCTACAACTCCACCCCTACAACTCCACCCCTACCACTCTACCCCTACAACTCTACCCCTACCACTCTACCCCTACAACTCCACCCCTACAACTCTACCCCTTCAACTCTACCCCTACCACTCTACCCCTTCAACTCCACCCCTACAACTCTACCCCTTCAACTCTACCCCTTCAACTCCACCCCTACAACTCTACCCCTACAACTCTACCCCTTCAACTCTACCCCTACAACTCCACCCCTACCACTCCACCCCTACAACTCCACCCCTTCAACTCCACCCCTACCACTCTACCCCTTCAACTCTACCCCTACAACTCCACCCCTACCACTCTACCCCTTCAACTCTACCCCTACAACTCCACCCCTACCACTCTACCCCTACAACTCCACCCCTACAACTCCACCCCTACCACTCTACCCCTTCAACTCTACCCCTTCAACTCCACCTCTACCACTCTACCCCTTCAACTCCACCCCTACCACTCTACCCCTTCAACTCTACCCCTTCAACTCCACCCCTACCACTCTACCCCTTCAACTCTACCCCTACAACTCCACCCCTACAACTCCACCCCTTCAACTCTACCCCTACAACTCCACCCCTACCACTCTACCCCTTCAACTCTACCCCTACAACTCCACCCCTACCACTCTACCCCTTCAACTCTACCCCTACAACTCCACCCCTACCACTCTACCCCTACAACTCCACCCCTACAACTCCACCCCTACCACTCTACCCCTTCAACTCTACCCCTTCAACTCCACCCCTACCACTCTACCCCTTCAACTCTACCCCTACCACTCTACCCCTTCAACTCTACCCCTTCAACTCCACCCCTTCAACTCTACCCCTACAACTCCACCCCTACCACTCTACCCCTTCAACTCTACCCCTACCACTCTACCCCTTCAACTCTACCCCTACAACTCCACCCCTACAACTCCACCCCTACCACTCTACCCCTTCAACTCTACCCCTTCAACTCCACCCCTACAACTCCACCCCTACCACTCTACCCCTTCAACTCCAGCCCTACCACTCTACCCCTTCAACTCCACCCCTACCACTCTACCCCTACAACTCCACCCCTACAACTCTACCCCTTCAACTCTACCCCTACAACTCCACCCCTACCACTCCACCCCTACAACTCCACCCCTTCAACTCCACCCCTACCACTCTACCCCTTCAACTCTACCCCTACAACTCCACCCCTACCACTCTACCCCTTCAACTCCACCCCTACCACTCTACCCCTTCAACTCCACCCCTACCACTCTACCCCTTCAACTCTACCCCTACCACTCTACCCCTTCAACTCTACCCCTACAACTCCACCCCTACAACTCCACCCCTTCAACTCTACCCCTACAACTCCACCCCTACAACTCTACCCCTTCAACTCTACCCCTACAACTCCACCCCTACAACTCCACCCCTACCACTCTACCCCTTCAACTCTACCCCTTCAACTCCACCCCTACAACTCCACCCCTACAACTCCACCCCTACCACTCTACCCCTTCAACTCCAGCCCTACCACTCTACCCCTTCAACTCCACCCCTACCACTCTACCCCTACAACTCCACCCCTACAACTCTACCCCTTCAACTCTACCCCTACAACTCCACCCCTACCACTCCACCCCTACAACTCCACCCCTTCAACTCCACCCCTACCACTCTACCCCTTCAACTCTACCCCTACAACTCCACCCCTACCACTCTACCCCTTCAACTCCACCCCTACCACTCTACCCCTTCAACTCCACCCCTACAACTCCACCCCTTCAACTCTACCCCTACAATCCCACCCCTACAACTCCACTCCTACCACTCTACCCCTTCAACTCTACCCCTACAACTCTACCCCTACCACTCTACCCCTTCAACTCTACCCCTTCAACTCTACCCCTTCAACTCCACCCCTACCACTCTACCCCTTCAACTCTACCCCTACCACTCTACCCCTTCAACTCTACCCCTTCAACTCCACCCCTTCAACTCTACCCCTACAACTCCACCCCTACCACTCTACCCCTTCAACTCTACCCCTACCACTCTACCCCTTCAACTCTACCCCTTCAACTCTACCCCTACAACTCCACCCCTACAACTCCACCCCTACCACTCTACCCCTTCAACTCTACCCCTACCACTCTACCCCTTCAACTCTACCCCTTCAACTCTACCCCTACAACTCCACCCCTACAACTCCACCCCTACAACTCCACCCCTACAACTCTACCCCTTCAACTCCACCCCTACAACTCCACCCCTACAACTCCACCCCTACCACTCTACCCCTTCAACTCCAGCCCTACCACTCTACCCCTTCAACTCCACCCCTACCACTCTACCCCTACAACTCCACCCCTACCACTCCACCCCTTCAACTCCAGCCCTACAACTCCACCCCTACAACTCTACCCCTACCACTCTACCCCTTCAACTCCAGCCCTACAACTCCACCCCTACAACTCCACCCCTACAACTCCACCCCTACAACTCTACCCCTTCAACTCCACCCCTACAACTCCACCCCTACCACTCTACCCCTTCAACTCCAGCCCTACCACTCTACCCCTTCAACTCCACCCCTACCACTCTACCCCTACAACTCCACCCCTACCACTCCACCCCTTCAACTCCAGCCCTACAACTCCACCCCTACAACTCTACCCCTACCACTCTACCCCTTCAACTCCAGCCCTACAACTCCACCCCTACAACTCTACCCCTACCACTCTACCCCTTCAACTCCACCCCTACAACTCTACCCCTACAACTCCACCCCTACAACTCTACCCCTACAACTCTACCCCTACAACTCCACCCCTACAACTCTACCCCTACAACTCTACCCCTACCACTCTACCCCTTCAACTCCACCCCTACAACTCTACCCCTTCAACTCTACCCCTTCAACTCCACCCCTACAACTCTACCCCTTCAACTCTACCCCTACAACTCCACCCCTACAACTCCACCCCTTCAACTCCAGCCCTACCACTCTACCCCTACAACTCCACCCCTACCACTCCACCCCTTCAACTCCAGCCCTACCACTCTACCCCTACAACTCCACCCCTACAACTCTACCCCTACAACTCCACCCCTACAACTCTACCCCTACAACTCCACCCCTACAACTCTACCCCTACAACTCTACCCCTACAACTCCACCCCTACAACTCCACCCCTTCAACTCCACCCCTTCAACTCCACCCCTACAACTCTACCCCTACAACTCCACCCCTACAACTCCACCCCTACCACTCCACCCCTTCAACTCCACCCCTTCAACTCCACCCCTTCAACTCCACCCCTACAACTCCACCACTTCAACTCCACCCCTACAACTCACGCCCATGCCATCCATCCTGTAAAGCCCCACCTTCCAATGACACGCACACTCAGCACTTACACCCTCCTTCTTGGTGCTGACGGCACATGTTAGTAAAACTACCTGCACCACCTCCTTAAAGGAATGTCCTGATTGGCAAATACAGCAAGACAATGTTGAAGTCTGAAGTTGCTGATTGCAGAGCAGAGAACTTTTACTCCTGGAGCAACTCAAATCCTCAGGCTTCCTACTCTATCTTCCATTATTTAGGGTGAAAATGGTGGACCACGTCACTTCCTTGTCTCCTTTTTGCTGCCTTTTTGACTCGTGCACCAATCTCTTGATCATCAGAGACAAATCCAGCCTTTTAGCACAAGTCCTAGGTTCCTTTACCTCCCACTGCACTGTAATCACTCACCCTCACCTGCAGACGTGGGCTGCATAAAAATAAAAAAACAACCTATAAACAGTTTTGCATGAGGGAGAGATTGAAAAGCTAAAGTTGGTTTGCGACAAAAACACCAGGACAATGCTGTACTCATTAAATACCTCTACTAATGTATTTATTTATCACAGACAAAGTACAGTACTATGTGAATCGTATATCGTATATCCACCACTATTGATCAGGGTTTATCTATATCAAAGGAAACCTTGTTCTGAAGAAGCATCCAGTTTAAAAATATATGCAGTTTAAAGCAAAATCTTCATCTGCTATATTAGCAAGACATCATCTGACATCATCTGCTATATTAAAACACTAAGGAGCTACTGCCACAGTAGTTTTGTAATCACAGACATGAAGCTCCAAACTCTCCAGACAACAGTACAACAGTAAATAAGTCAGTAATTCTCTGGAGCACTTCAGGCAGTGAACAGGAAACCAGCCATGAATCTTTATCTGAACACATTATCAAACCATGCCGAGTTTCATCAGACTGAATTCATCCAATTTGTTTTGGTTATCTCCACACATTTCACACACATTTTTGTTTATTTGTCTTGTTGTTACTGTAAGAGTGCTTGCTACTCTAGAAATGCAAGCTCTGAGTTTAATCACATGACGGGTAATGTTGTGCCTTTATCTCCCAGTTCATGCTTGCAGGGAAAGAGGGTATAACGTCAGCAAAGTGCAGGTAGTAATCTCTCCTCTTTCCAACCGTCACCTTTTTATGTCAAAACTGGTGTTTAGTACATATCAGTAATAACTATGGGGAATAAATAAATTATGGAAATTTTCCAATGTGAACAGCAGCTCCCCTGTGTGAAGGGAATCATGCTTAATTGTAGGTGTCACTCCCTTTGCCACTCCCACCTCATTTAAGAGCAGTTCAGCCACGCCTCCCACCTCAATTAACATTAGGCAATCACACCCTCAGCCACGCCTCCCAACTCATTTGCCTGTCATGTCATGCCCTCAGCCACACCTCCCGCCTTGTTTATCTGCAGGTTGTCAAGCCCTTAGCCACGCCTCCCACTTCATTTACATGCCGTATGTCGTGCCCTCAGCCACACCTCCCGCCTCATTCCTGTAACTCGCCAGCCTACCGTCCGCTAACTCTGCCATGTTTCCCTCTGTTTCAGAGGTTCTCAATTCTGGACTCATTTAACACCTTTCACACGCTCTTTCCCTGCCTCTGTTCTTCATTCTCTCTCTCTTTCCCTGCCTCTGTTCTTTGTTCTCTCTCTCTTTCCCTGCCTCTGTTCTTTGTTCTCTCTCTCTTTCCCTGCCTCTGTTCTTTGCAGCATCTCTCTCTTGAATATTGTTGCCTGTGTACCAGTGTTTTCACCCTGCCTGTCTTTCTGATTCTGAAATGCCCTTTTAATAGTTTTTCAAGGATGTATTTATGATAACTCCATACACACTTGCATCCAGTCTAGCATTTGTTATAGCAGGCAAAAACACACATTGTGCAAGAGCATCTTGCCTTTTTTAATTAGTGCATCATCATATGAGCATTAAATATCTTTCAAATCAGAATGCAGTTACCTGCCAGTTTCTAGATATGTATATTATTACCTCATGATCACCTGCTCCTTCTGTCTCCTACATCTGGGACTTCCACTGATTGAACTCTCACGTGTGTGTGTGTGTGTGTGTGTGTGTGTGTGTGTGTGTGTGTGTGTGTGTGTGTGTGTGTGTGTGTATGTTCATATTTTTACTACATTCCTGTTCTTCCAACCTGGCACATGTATCAACAGCATATTAAAATGTTATAATATATATATATATATATATATATATATATATATATATATATATATATATATATATATATATATATATATATATAGTAGCTCTTGATCATTCCTCACTCAGTCAGACTGATGGTAGAAGGACAGGAACATAACTCCAGTGTCACTACATGACCTTTAGCTCAAGGAGTTATGGATTTAGGCTGGCTTGTCTGGGTAAGGAATATATAATGATAATTACCTGCTTTGGCATGTACCTGCTAGCCTTGTGCCACCAGTATAGTAGAGGAAGGTCAAGTGAACAGAGCACAAACACACAATAGTAAGGAATAATCCACAAACACACAATAGTAAGGAATAATCCACAAACACACAATAGTAAGGAATAATCCAAGAAGCTGTGCCTAAAATACGGGTGAAATGACCAACAAAAAACATTATAATTATATTATTTTGGATTATAATCCAAAATTATGGATGAGGGTGAGACAGAGTAAACGGAAGTGCTACGGTGAGCATTCCTTTGTGCTCTCTGGGTGCTGACTATCAATAATTTAGCCCCTAATGATTTTCAGGTGGGATTAGCTTAGCATTAGCCATACACAATGGGGGCTCTCTAAATACAGTGACTCAACAGTCACCACCATCTAAGACATGACTCAAATTTACCAGCATCTACGCTAATGCATCTTAATGGCCTTGCAGTGTCACTGGTTTTAGTACACACAGGCCAAATATTTCTTTTGACGTCTTGAAGGATATGTAACATGGTATTCACTGAATTCACTGGCTTAAATTAGCAAAACCAATACTATGGATATAAATAATGTCTGGATAATAACTAAAAACTGTGCTGTAAAGTTGCTGTAGACTATATTTTAATGACGTGACACATGATTTACATGTTAAGGAACTTGCCAGATCCTATCACCTGTTCTTTCTCTCTCTGCTTCACACACACACACACACACACACACACACACACACACACACACACACGAGACCCCCTGCACACATGGTTAAAGAGACAGATGATACTGTTCTCCATCTGTTTATTGACATCCAGATGGTTGGGGATATCAGCTCCCCACTGACCCCGCCTCAAGGCCAGGTACATGGGCTGCCTTTCAAACAACTGTGACACATATATTAAATACGGGGCTCAAAATTAAAATGCCAGTTAGTACGATGCCAAATTTTTAATGAGTGTAAGGAATGTTTATCTGTGAAACTGTGGGCGTATTTGTCACTGTTACACTGACGTTAGGTCTCCAAAGAGGGTCTTTTGTCTGATCCCCACAGTGTGACATTACAGAACCAAAGGAAGAAAGCTTCAAAAAATGCCAAATCAATAATGGCTTTTCCAGACTTGTGAAGACAGCTGTAAAAAATGACAGCTGTACCCTTCTGCAGACATAACTCTATCCCGTAGCAACACCTTCACAAAACCTGCAAACACTGCCTTCTGCTCAAGTGGAGGAACCCTCTGTCAGAGCTGCTATCGATTATGGTGTGAGAAAAATAAAGAACCAAGCGAGAAAAAGACCACGTGAAGCTGGAGGCAAAAAATAGATCTAGAATTCCACACAGGGAGTGGGAGAGACACACGCAGGACACAGGTAGGACAGGGGCTGGATGGAGAAGACAACTCTAGAACAAACAACAACAACAAAATACTCCAGCCTATAAATAAAATATCCTTAACAAGTAACACCAATAGTAACAGAGATGGGTAATGCAAGAAGAAATGGCAACAGAGGAGGTGCATGGCGGGTCCGGAGGAACCGGCAGGGGTCTTGTCTCTTGATAGGGAAAGGCTGTCACATGGAGATATTTATGTTGCAAGATACCCAAGAGCTTGGAGAGGTTCGATAGGAGAGCCTGTAGAGTAAAACTCTGAAACTGTATGTCAGATTAGTCATGGAAGCAATTCACATGCCCATGCTTGGAATGTGGTCACATACTGCGGATCACAAATGCGAAGATGGATATTTAGATGAAAACATAATTACACGCAAAAACTTGGGACGCAACATATTTATTTTCTCTTGGATTAATTTTTGTAGTACAAGCACAACTGAGCAATGCCAGCTTACAAACCATTTTGATACCCACTCCATTGCTTTTGTCTCACTAGTACCCAAAACAACAGTGCAAACTATTAAAAAATGTATTTCAGCTGTTATGTTTTCATCATATGGTGCCTATAAAAATATTTGTAAAGGACTTCCATTGCATGTTAATGACCAATACATAAAAATACTGAGCAACAAACAGACTATTATAATAACCCTGACAGGATGAGGATGGGCTAAATTTAGCCACCTGACCACCTGGATGTACACTATTCCACATATGACCTGAGTAAGTAAGTTTACTTAAATTTGCTTACTAAAAATATTAAATCTGCTAAACAGCAAACATTGTTTATAACAGAGGACTTCTATTCTACAAGCTCTCTGAAATAGAGATCTGTATCTCTAGGGTTTTGCTATATAAATGTCTCCATGCTGTCAAACCCTGATGTGCGTGAATGATCTGAGCAAGTTTGTTCCAAGTTCCACCTGATCCACCCCGAGCTCTTCTCCAATCCCCCACTGGAAACATCGATCACCTCCCCAGGGTGAACACAGAAAGACCAAAGTAAAAAGAGGAGGGTTCTATCTATGCTACTTTTGAAATGTGGTCAGGTTTCAAAAACGTAATAACCCACAATTTCATTCTTTTACAGTGATTTATAGTTCATCACTTTTCCTGACAGATGTACAGATTTTTGTAAAGAAGCTATTTTTTCCTGCTTGTTAAGATTCCCCAAAAGTCCTGTGTCATTACAATGAAATGTAAATAACAAATAGCAAAACAGTTTGAGTACATATTGTAATGCATTTCTTGGTATATTGTATATAAGGTTTCCCAACGTGCCAAAAAAAAAAAATCCACCCCCCCCCCCAAAAAAAAACCATTTAGGTACAGTAGAACTTGCACAGATACGTTCTGTAATAAGTAAACTTGACTTCACCAATATTAAAGCTGAAGGGGCTCACTGGCTCGTATGAATAGTCATTCTCAAAGTTCATCGACACTTTATAGTCAAGATTAACATTAACTTTGTCTACACACATTAGCGAATAAGTACTAGGTTACCAATAAATAACGTCAGACATTTTAACATTAGCCAAGTTATACTCCCATCCCCCTATGTGATTACAGTATAAAACTATTTTTTTCATATGAAATAAAAAAATGATGTACTTACACATCAAAGCGAAGATTCTGCTTCTCCTCAAAGAAGAAATCCAGCACAAACTTCCGCACAAAGTCTGGATTTAGTGTGTTCTCAATCACCTCGGTTCTACCATACTGGAAACGGTGAAGAGAAACAGGCAATGAGTAACAGATTTTGTTGTTTTCATGTATGTAAATCAGAACCTTCAGATAAATTACACCGCTGCATTGTAAGTTATTTTTCCAAAGAATGGCTCAAATGTTATGTCTCAGGTTGTCACTTTGTCACCATGGTAACTTTAAGCACAACACTTCTATTCCTGTCAGCCAATGGACCGCCTCCTCTTTATAAAACAGTGATGAGCTATTGATTGCCTGGTATACCTGAAAACACATAAAGCCTCTTTAAACCACCCTAAAACCTACCTATCACAATGTCCTAAAATACATATCCAGGTTTAATCCAGACAATATCCAATATCCTTTAATTTCTTCCACGGTTGTGAGGTTTTCATTTAAACTGCTGAACACCTAAGAATCTGAGAATACATAAGGTCTCCTTTTGCATCCCCAGACTGTTGGGTCAGTGCAGCTGGTTGGTATATGTAAAGGTCATAGGTCATTAGTATCCAGGTTAGGCAATGGGATGATAATAATGTTATAAAGTTAAATCAGAGGTAAGTCAGACGTTTCTAATGTCTCATTTTAGTCTTTTTTTTCTAATGACTTAAATGATTAAAGCTCAAAGCTATGCACTGCAGCTGCACGAAAGCTTTTGAGGTTCATTTACGACGACATTGTCAGCTACCGCGTTACAACTTGCCACCACCATTCCTCCATCTCAGCCACCCTGAACGCGGGGACGCACAAAAACAGCCGGGAAGAAAAAGAAGATGTGTTGGGCTCCAACTCTCCCACCTCTCCACCACACCTCCCATTCTCCACCACACCTCCCATTCTCCACCCCACCTCCCATTCTCCACCCCACCTCCCATTCTCCACCACACCTCCCATTCTCCACCACACCTCCCATTCTCCACCCCACCTCCCATTCTCCACCACACCTCCCATTCTCCACCACACCTCCCATTCTCCACCACACCTCCCATTCTCCACCCCACCTCCCATTCTCCACCACACCTCCCATTCTCCACCCCACCTCCCATTCTCCACCACACCTCCCATTCTCCACCACACCTCCCATTCTCCACCACACCTCCCATTCTCCACCCCACCTCCCATTCTCCACCACACCTCCCATTCTCCACCCCACCTCCCATTCTCCACCACACCTCCCATTCTCCACCACACCTCCCATTCTCCACCACACCTCCCATTCTCCACCACACCTCCCATTCTCCACCACACCTCCCATTCTCCACCCCACCTCCCATTCTCCACCACACCTCCCATTCTCCACCACACCTCCCATTCTCCACCACACCTCCCATTCTCCACCCCACCTCCCATTCTCCACCACACCTCCCATTCTCCACCACACCTCCCATTCCTAATAGAAAGAATCAGGCGGACACAGGCGGTCTCAGGCCTCCTCAACATCTCCTCATGTGTCCAGGGCGGCAACAAGAGACAGTGTCACAGCAGGACGCCTCTCTGTGGCAGCTGCTGCTGGAAACAAGCTCAGAAAAATGCAATATTCTTCCTCTGTGAGTTTGTTACATTTGCAGCCATTAAATCAAGTTCATTCTTTCAAGAGCTCCCATTAATTCTGGCAAGCACTTCATTATATATGTAAAGAACACTTTGGCGTCAAAGTCTCAAGATTTACGAATGGAAGGTTTACAGGTGGGTGTTTGCATATGTGTGTGAGTGAGTGAGTTACAACATTGTCATTAGGTTTGCATTTGCATCACTCTCATTTGATTGTTAACACCATTCAAGAGAATGAGTAATGAAGTCCATTAATGTACATGCTGAATGGATTGAGTTTGTGACAGAAATGACACACTTATCCACTCAATTATTAGAAACACCTATACCATAGGACCCTGTGAATTTGCAGCAGAATTTAAGATGTTTCCATTTACAACCTTTATCCTGTCTGTTCCAATACGTGAGTTGTGTTATCTGGAGAACCAATCTCATGACAATGACATGAAAAGCTCTCCATAATAATGCAATGTGCAGTGTTAATCTTGTTGGAGTGGTTAGTCAGCACTGGACAGTGGTCAGAAATTGATCAGTGATGAACAGAGTAAGAAAAGGGGCAAAGGAAATGGAATCTGGGGGATAGGAAAAAAAGAAACCTTTATTTTATCTTGCTGCTTGAGATGTCAAAAATGCCATTGCTATTTCAAAGCTCTGTGGAAGTAGGTAAGCCACAGCAGTGGGGTGGTAATTACACGAGCTTCCACTAGGTGTGAGCTACCAGTGCCTCTCAATCGTGCCAGTGACAGGGAGGAGGGAATTTAGCCAGGACTGCCAAAAACACTTCATCTACAGATTAATAAATCCTTTCATATTCAGGCCTAAAAAGTTCTGACAGGGCTCTTGACACTTTATCCACACTGTAAGTGCACATAATGAAAGCTTTTACAACCCTCCTGTCATATCATATTTCTGAGTCTAAAAAGACACGTTCACTAGGAAATTCAAAGCCATAACAGTTGGGTGCTTGAATGTTTTCTAGACACATGGTTAAACTGGGGAACTTGGTTTAGAACACTTCATACACTTCCAGGTTCTCACAGAGAGCTGGTTATTCTACCAGTCTGTTGGCTCTATATTTGTGTGTGTGTGCCTGTGTGTGTGTGTGCCTGTGCGTTTGCAAATAAGGAATATTCAGATATTCGTGGCTGCTCATGTACTTCCACACATATTGGTGGATGGCATAGACGTTGACACACACACACACACACACACACACACACACACACACACACACACACACACATCATGCCTTGAGGATTAGTGGATTTAGAGGAAGCAGGCGGCTGAAGCATATGGGACAGCCCCAGCAGGGCCCCCTGCTGCAGCCCCCTGGTGTGGGAGATCACTGGCTGCACTTCAGTCTGGCACCCACACTCCACACTTCCACCTTCATTCAGTCCAGCGCTGGAGAGTGTATGAACACTGATTCGTCAAGAGGGTTTCATTACACTCAGAGTTTCACAGGCTAGTTACTACTCAGTTACACAGCGGTGTGAAGCTGGTTAACTAACAGAGTCCACTACTGCACATCAAGGTCTACGCTGGACATTCATTTGAAGTTTTACTCTGTGTATGTCAGAACATTAAACAAAATAAATCATTAATCTACTGAACATGTACAGACTTTTTTCATCATTACCTAAATAATCCAGTATAACTATAATTTACATAGTGTAACGTGGCACGCGCCACGGAGCGAGGAGACGGACGCAATCGCTGAGATGAGCGAGATTTATTACGGGGAATACCATAGGCAGAGTCGAAAACACAGGCATGGGTCATAACAGGCAGGCAGTCCAGACATGAAATACGAACAGACATACTCGGGCAGATAAACCAACACGACGGGGAAACACGGAACAGGCAGGAATACTTGCAGCGGAAACAATACTCACAAAGGACAGGATAGAACAAAGCACAAGACACTAAGTAGACAAAATCACGGATACTGGACTGGGGAAATACTGGGACTTTATACATAGAACTGAAACAAGGGACAGGTGATAACAATGACACGGGGGCGTGGTAACAAACAAGGAATCACGAAGACAAACGAGCGGGGCGGGACAAACAGGCAGGGAACAACAAAACCACGAGGAACAGAGACGTTGGAGTGACAGCGGGGAGAGGGGGCGTAGCCATACGTGACAGTACCCCCCCTCAAAGCGTGCCACTCCGGGGCACGCAAGGGCAGACAGGACAGGAACCGGACTCGGACAGGACGGGGAACCACGGTACACGGCGAGGGACAGGGGACACGGGACAGGACGCTACGGGACAGACAAGACTGGGCAAGGCAGGACAAGGAGCCTGAGGCAGGACAGAGACAGGGGAAACAGAGACTGGCCAGGAGCTGGGCCGGGGCATGGCAACACAGGCAGGGACCGGGCGAGGCACGGGAGCAGGGCTGGACGGGACAGGACTGGGAACAGACACGGGAGCGGGGCCAGGGGACAGGGCGGAGGCAAACACAGAGGCAAAGACACCATGAACAACGGAGACAGGCACTGGCACAAGATGGGTGACAACTTGGGGAACAGACATGGGGACAGGGACGACACCACAGGAAACAGACACAGGAACAGGAACATGGACACGAACAGACACAACCACGGGGACAGGGACCAAAACAAAACCAGGGATAGAACATGGGAGCAAGGGGAACATGGGCAAAGAGACAGGGGCACATGGCAGAGCAGGGGGCACAAAGAGTCCAGGCCCAATAGAGGGCAGCACAGTCTCTGGGGACACAGGCGCGGCCGGGCGGCGGGCAGCGGGCACAGGCGCGGCCGGGCGGCGGGCAGCGGGCACAGGCGCGGCCGGGCGGCGGGCAGCGGGCACAGGCGCGGCCGGGCGGCGGGCAGCGGGCACAGGCAGGGTCCGCTGGCGGGCAGCGGGAACAGGCAGGGTCCGCTGGCGGGCAGCGGGAACAGGCAGGGTCCGCTGGCGGGCAGCGGGAACAGGCAGGGTCCGCTGGCGGGCAGCGGGAACAGGAGCCGGCAGACAGGCAGCGGGCACAGGCAGGGTCCGCTGGCGGGCAGCGGGAACAGGCAGGGTCCGCTGGCGGGCAGCGGGAACAGGCAGGGTCCGCTGGCGGGCAGCGGGAACAGGCAGGGTCCGCTGGCGGGCAGCGGGAACAGGCAGGGTCCGCTGGCGGGCAGCGGGAACAGGAACCGGCGTGGACGACCTCTCCTGGGTCGCGGGGACAGGAACCGGCGTGGACGACCTCTCCTGGGTCGCGGGGACAGGAGCCGGCGTGGACGACCTCTCCTGGGTCGCGGGGACAGGAGCCGGCGTGGACGACCTCTCCTGGGTCGCGGGGACAGGAGCCGGCGTGGACGACCTCACCTGGGTCGCGGGGACAGGAACCGGCGTGGACTGCCGACGGGCAGCGGGGACAGGAACCGACGTGGACTGCCTACGGGCAGCGGGGACAGGAACCGACGTGGACTGCCTACGGGCAGCGGGGACAGGAACCTGGGGTGAGGAGATGTGCTTGGGGGGCGTGTACGCCAAGCCGACGTCCTCGGGGGGCGCGTACGCCAAGCCGACGTCCTCGGGGGGCGCGTACGCCAAGCCGACGTCCTCGGGGGGCGCGTACGCCAAGCCGACGTCCTCGGGGGGCGCGTACGCCAAGCCGACGTCCTCGGGGGGCGCGTACGCCAAGCCGACGTCCTCGGGGGGCGCGTACGCCAAGCCGACGTCCTCGGGGGGCGGAGCCGCCATACTGACGTCATCGGGGGGCGGAGCCGCCATACTGACGTCATCGGGGGGCGGAGCCGCCATACTGACGTCATCGGGGGGCGGAGCCGCCATACTGACGTCATCGGGGGGGCGTGTCCGCCAAGCCGACGTGGCTTGTACTCCCCCCCAAAAAATACATGGGGGTGTCCTGTGGAGTAGCCGGCGGGATCAGCGGTGTTAGGTCCTCCTCCTCAGTGTCCGGGTTGAGCCTGGAAGAACACACAGACACACACGCCCCTCGGTGGCTCTCTCTGCGATGGCTCCGCCTCCTCTGAGGCGTCGGGAGCTCGCAGCAGCCATTGAGAGCCAACCGAGGGTTAAGCCACGGCTCGTCTGTGCGCTCGTTCCGTCTGCCCGCTGCTTGCACCACAGGTTGCTCACCCCTGTGGCGTTCGTCAAGCGGGGCAGACTCCCAGCGCTCAATAGGAGTCTCGTCGCGAAAGCCAGCAGTAAGAGACTGTGCTTTCTTCGGTCTGCGACGAGACTTCCTTGTTCCCACAGCGCCAGGGGTTTTCCTGTCTCCGGCTCGTTCGCACTGTAACACATGAGAGTTAAACTGCACGGAAGCAGCCAACAACTCGTTACAGCGACTAAACTCACCGGAGTCTCGCTCTCTCGCTGTGTCCTCGTTTGTTCCGTGATTATGTAACGTGGCACGCGCCACGGAGCGAGGAGACGGACGCAATCGCTGAGATGAGCGAGATTTATTACGGGGAATACCATAGGCAGAGTCGAAAACACAGGCATGGGTCATAACAGGCAGGCAGTCCAGACATGAAATACGAACAGACATACTCGGGCAGATAAACCAACACGACGGGGAAACACGGAACAGGCAGGAATACTTGCAGCGGAAACAATACTCACAAAGGACAGGATAGAACAAAGCACAAGACACTAAGTAGACAAAATCACGGATACTGGACTGGGGAAATACTGGGACTTTATACATAGAACTGAAACAAGGGACAGGTGATAACAATGACACGGGGGCGTGGTAACAAACAAGGAATCACGAAGACAAACGAGCGGGGCGGGACAAACAGGCAGGGAACAACAAAACCACGAGGAACAGAGACGTTGGAGTGACAGCGGGGAGAGGGGGCGTAGCCATACGTGACACATAGATTGTATTAGATATTACAGGTAAGACAAGGAGGAGATGTGCATGAGTTATATACAAATACAATGTAATTTTATATAAGGGATTAAGCAAGTATGGACATTGGTATCCACAGAGGGTCCTGGAGTCAACCTCCTGCAGATGAAGAGGACCCATTATGCTCTGACCTACTCTGAAACATGGTTGAAACCAGGTTGAACGTCTGTCTGGGAGAATTCAGTGTTCTGCAGTCTGTTGATCTATTGATGATAGCAATATTATTCTCTAGATTTCTATATTCACTGCTCAAAAATAAATAAATAAAGGGAACACTTAAACAACACAATGTGACTCCAAGTCAACCGCACTTCTGTGAAACCAACCTGGGGTGGGTTTCCCGAAACGTTCGTAGCGCTAAGTACTTCGTAACCTCGTATGAAACGTATGAGGTTAAGAAGTACTTAGCGCTAAGAACGTTTCGGGAAACTCACCCCTGTTCAGTTAGGAACCAACAATGATAGTGAATCAATTTCACCTGCTGCTGTGCAAATGGAACAGATAACAGGTAGAAATGAGAGGAAAGACACCCCCTATAAAGGAGTGGTTCTGCAGGTGTTTCTGGTTGATGTTTGGTCACTTTGGCATTTTGTCAGTTCTCTCACCATAGAGGTAGCATGATGTGGTGTCTATAACCCACAGAGGTTGCTTGTAGTGCAGCTCATCCAGGATGGCACATCAATGCGAGCTGTGGCAAGAAGGTTTGCTGTGTCTGTCAGCAGTGTCCAGAGCATGGAACAGATACCAGGAGACATGGAGGGGGCCGTAGGAGGGCAACAACCCAGTAGCAGGACCACTAACTCCTCCTTTGTGCAAAGAGGAACAGGAGGAGCAGTGCCAGAGTCCTGCAAAATGACCTCCAGCAGGCCACTAATATCCATGTTTCTGCTCAAACTGTCAGAAACAGACTCCATGAGGGGGGTATGAAGGCCCGACATCCACAAGTGGGGCTGGTGCTTACAGCCCAACACTGTGCAGGGCGATTGGCATTTGCCAGGGAACACTAAGATTGGCAGATTTGCCATCGGCGCCCTGTGCTCTTTACGGATGAGAGCAGGTGCACACTGAGCTCATGACAGAGTCTGGAGACACCATGGAGAACGTTCTGCTGCCTGCAACATCCTCCAGCATGACCGGTTTGGCAGTGGGTCAGTAATGGTGTGGGGAGGCGTTTCTTTGGAGGGCCGCACAGACCTCCATGTGCTAGCCAGAGGTATCCTGACTGCCATTAGGTTCTGGGATGAGATCCTCAGACCCATTGTGAGACCATATGCTGGTGCAGTGGGTACTGGGTTCCTTCTGATGCATGACAATGATAGGCCTCATGTGACTGAAGTGTGTCAGCAGTTCCTGCATGATGAAGGCATTGATGCTATGGACTGGCCTGCCGGTTCCCCACACCTGAATCCAATCGAGCACACCTGGGACATCATCCACCAACACCACATTGCACCACAGACTTTCCAGGAGTTGACTGACGATTTAATCCAGGTCTGGGAGGAGATTCCTCAGGAGAACATCCACCTCCTCATCAAGAGCATGCCCAGGCGTTGTAGGGAGGTCATACAGGCACGTGAAGGCCACACACACACACACACACACACACACACACACACACACACACTACTGAGCCTCATTTTAACTTGTCTTGAGGAATTTCCACTGAAGCTGAATCAGCCTGTCATTTAATTTTCCACTTTGATTTTGAGTATGATTCTAAATCCAGACCTCTATGGGATAATAATATTGATTTACATTGGTTTTTATGTTATTTTGTTCTCAATGCATTCCACTATGTAATAAATAAAGATTTACAACTTCAATATTTCATTAATTGAGATCTAGATGTGTTATCTTAGTGTTTCCTTTATTTTTTGAGCAGTATACATTTCTTATGTAGTAACCGAGACTCACAGCGAATGATTGACACCTTGCAGACTTCTCTACAGACAACCTTTGACGGTCACAAAAAGTGCAAATTAAAGAACCCCAAAGCACACGCATGTGTACGTGTGTGTGTAAGAGTTAGAGACAGTGACAAAGAAACAGAGAGATAATACTCTTTGTATGATCCTCCTATCAGCGAAAATACATCTTCTATTCCAACGCCCATATGTGGGCTGACTGACAGATGATCATGTCTGATCTTTCAGCCAATCCCTCTTAACCAAATCTCTGTGGCCACTGTTACATTCATTCACCCTGTTATTCATTCGCATGTTTGTAGACTGTGAATAAGTGATGGCACTCACCTCTCTCCACTCTTTGGTCCCTATGCCCTGTATGTACAGCACGACAACTGTGAGAAAAAGACACAGAGGCATGAGGTGAACACGAGATTAGAGAGATCAAGAGACAATGCCAAGTGAAATGCCACATTACGTGCAGTCAGACATCTCCTCGCCAAGATGGATGTGACCTTTTCCAACTCTTTCCTCCACCGTAAGAGTCAACACAATTAAAAAGAAGCCACCCCGCTGTAGCTCCTCACGTGAAAGGCTTACACACATTACACACACACACGCAGTCATTAGCATGCCTCTGTAATAACACACGCAGGATCAATGCTTGCATATCCGTCCGGTTTGACACACTTAATAACACAAGTCAAGTAATAAGAACCATAACACTGATCTATATGGACCAAACTATACAAGATTAAAATTTTCATTGTCCACATCTCATTTCTACATCAGCCCACATCCTTCCTATCCCTTCTCACTATATGCATGCCACTCATCTTTATATAAAAAAATATCTTCCTTTTGGTCCCATCCCTCTTTTCTGCAACCACCCCCCCCCCCCCCCCCCCCCCACCCCCACCCCCATCACCATAGCGCTACATCAAAGCCGACTGCGGGGCTGAAAAAAAGCGATCAGCATAATGCCAACACCACAGGACCTGAACAAGCACCAACGCTACGCCCTCCCCCACCTCCTTCCACCTCTTCAAAGGAAAATCATAAACAGGATCACAATAAATGAAATAAATACAGAGGTGGATGGAGGCGTGCGGCAGGGAGCGAGGGGAGAAGTGAACGGACTGTCCACTGGGGTTTAGGGAACGGCTGGTGAGTGATTCCTGGGAGCTTCCAAGACAGATGAAGCCTTATAAGGAGAACGGCTGAGTGTGAAGGGAATACCTTCAGTATTTAAACAGCACAGGCATTAATTCTTGTACCGAGGACTGTGTTAACCACCTGAAAAATCCATTGAAGAAATCTTCAATTAACCTTTTTAAACTAATTAATTTCTTTCCCCAAATAATGACAGTTAACTTAGATTTTCAATACCCAAATACTGCAAGAATATAAGAGAGTTATTCAACATTTCACATTTTTGCCACAAAATAAATTTCTTCTGGGTGGTATGGGCGTCCTAAGAGAGGTTCTCCAGTCTCAATGAGCTGACGCATGTAATGACTCCACATGTAACTGAGAAGGTGAATCAGGTAGAGAAAAGCCACAGCTTCACAGAGATGGAAACCCAGGTGAGGAGCTGGGACGTCTGTTCTACAAGACATTTATCATAGTTTCATTTAGTCCCATTAGGTTTATGATTGAAATGAAAAACACGTCTGTTTTTGTAAGAATGTGCATGACCAAAGCTAGCTTTACCACTCTATATAGCCAGAAGTATTTGGACACCTGATCATCGCAGCCACGAGAGCCTGCTGGACATTCCATACCAAAACCATCTGCATTACTGTGACGTCTCCCTCCATCTCCCATGCAGCGATAATTATGTCCATTCTTCTGCTAAGGCTTTCCACAAAACAGTGTGTAGGCGGGAATTTGTACCAATGCAGTCAAGAGTCCATTGGTGAGGTCAGGCACTGATGTTAGACAGAGAGGACTGCAATCAACCTTCCAATTCATCGCAATTGGAGAGGAGGGCAAGGCTGTGTGCAGGTTGTTCACACCGATGTTGCTAAACCATGATTATGCACTTTGCTTTGTTCTCAGGGGCAAAGAGATAGAATACGAAGGGACTTATGGCTGCAACAAAGTGTGTTTCTGGTCACGTGAGGCGTTACAGTGACCCCACTCGGTGCGTGGTCTACCACTTCATGGCTCAGCTGTTGTTGCTCTTAGATTCTTCCATCCCACAATTACAGCCGACTGGGGCAAATTTAGCAGAGGGAAAATATCTCAAACTGACTTGTGGCATCAGTGGCAGCCAATGAAAATGCCATGTTTAGAGCTGCTGGGCCGTTAGAATGGCCCATTGTACTACCAGTAGTGTCACACAAATAGCCTCTCAAACGTTTAATGGCACGACTCCCAGGTTGTGATTTTCTAAAACCTCACATCCCTAATTTTGCTTTTTCACACTGTTAGATTGATAGCAGATGGAGGGATGGAGAGTGGAAAAAGAGAGAGGCCTGAGAGAGATGAAAGGGCCCCATGCTCACTGGGCTTCCCTTTACACTCAGTCTGGTCAGGGTTTGAAGTGCAGGACATCATCTCTGCCCGATCATTACACCCTCCCACTCACACACAAACACACAGTTACACTTAAAGACCTCACCTCCTCACATATGAGCTTCCAACTCACCATTCTGTGTGTGTGTGTGTGTGTGTGTGTGTGTGTGTGTGTGTGTGTGTGTGTGTGTGTGTGTGTGTGTGTGTGTGTGTATTTGTATAGTGAGTGTGCACAACCTCAGTGCAATAGGCCACAGCATTTATCAGGTATTCCTATGTGTGCAAGCTCAAAGTAACATTTGAGGTACCCACTGTGAGAAAGCAGCATCTCTTAACATCAGCAAGGGGCTAATCTGGGACCAGCTACAGGATGTGTGTGTGTGTGTGTGTGTGTGTGTGTGTGTGTGTGTGTGTGTGTGTGTGTGTGTGTGTGTGTGTGTGTGTGTGTGTGTGTGTGTGTGTGTGTGTGTGTGTGTGTGTGTGTGTCTGTATGCATTTGCAGCTTTACTAAAAACAGATGCAAAATGAAGCCAGGAGGATTTTCAGCATTTCAGATTGGTGTGTACCCACTAAATAAATGTGGTCATTTTCCAGGAGATGTTTATTTGCTATTAATTGTTTCCTCCTACACAGAAGACATACAGATGGCATATTGTATATGATTGCACATATATACCACATTACATTACAGAAGAGAGATTACAGGACAGAGTCCATCATCAGTGATGGTTGTATACTACTGGTTGTCTACTCTTAGGTGGACCGCTCTCATGAGCATTGAGCCTGACGTATATGAAGACACACTGACTGATGTTTGAATGCCAGAGGCAAAGAGCATGGTTAGACATGGGCTTTAAAACAAATGAACCTAATAAACTGTCCAATGGAGAGAATTCTCATGAAGCAAATGAATCAGCACTGAGCACACAACCAAATAAAATAGACTAACAATGGCTTCGGTCGACACTTCTGTGATGTGTGGATGTCCTCTGATTCAACACACACACACACACACACACACACACACACACACACACACGACAAGTGTGCACGACCTGATAATGCTTATTGACAGAAGATATGAAAGGGGCTTTATTTTTTTTTATGCAGATTTCATTTCTATTTCATCCATCGGCATGTCCGTTTTTAAAACAAACTGAGCTCGAGTGGAGCATATTTGGGTCACGCATAAATAGACGAGCGCCCAAGAGATACGCAAATTGAACAAGATTCAACACCGAGCTGCAACTGCCTTGTGCCTTGAAGTCGTGTGAAAGCACCGACACAGCCCTGGCGGACATGACGGCGTGCTGCTGTTGACAAAGCTGTGCACACTGCAAACCTTGTTTCCCTTCATCAGTGCTGACTCAACATAGACAATTCGCTGCAGCAGGTGAGGAGGCACCTGTTAGCCCAGCAGCTTTGTACCTGGTCGCAGAAAACCAAGTCCTTAAGCAAAATAAGATCATGTTTACGTAAACTTTAACATTGGATTTTTTTTTTGTATGTGTAAGTTGTAATATGTCAACAGCTCTATAACATGTATGTCCAATGTGTGAATTATAAACCTGATGCTGAAATTCTTGATCTTGGTAGAAATAATGACTACATTGCTCACAGACAACTGGGTTTAAATCCGCAACACATAAGAAATCTACCGTTACATGGTGCTCATTACATAATGTACACAAAGGATTGTAGATTTATAAAACTTGAATGTGTTATGCTCATCCTACTTCAAGCCTTATTAATAAATCAGATGGTTTATGACATTATAGGAGAAAACAAAATGACCTAGGACTACTGAGATCCAAAAATCAATTTTGCATAGACTTAAAAATGGCCTTGCAAAAAGAGAAAATTGTAATGACATTAGTGTTAATAATGTTTAAGTCAGAGAGGAAGGACATGGCTGAGGGAGTTTGTTCTGTTCACACACAAACGCTGATGAAATAGCGAGACTAATTGAGCTTTTATCAGCTAGAGTGGAGGGAGCTTTAATTACTTTTGTACTGGAGAGATTAGTGGAGAAGCCAAAAGTCTTTGGACACTCGTGTTACCCAGTCTAATGTGTTAGGACAGAGACAAACTCACACACATCCACTCTGCCACTATTCTGCTCACTGCTCTGTCTTTGTGACTACACCGCGCTAGATCCAAAATAAAAACAAAATGAAAAAATTACATAAACTGCCCCCCAAACTTCGTAACACTCTTTTCTCATATCACTTTCTCACACACACAGCTTAAGAAGTTACATCACCCAAGCTAATCAAAACTAATGAATATGCTTACAGTTAAGACTTTTATGCAGTCGAGTCTACTAATTAGACATTTTATTTAAATTTGACTTTCTTTTTTAATACAGAGCTTCTAATATATGATTTGGTTAATGATCATGTGTTATTATATACACACACCGGCCACTTTATTAGGTACACCTTTGTAGTACCGGGTTGGACCCCCTTTTTGCCTTCAGAACTGCCTTAATTCTTCGTGGCACAGATTCAACAAAGTACTGGACACATTCCTCAGAGAGTCTGGTCCATATTGACATGACAGGATCACACATTTGCTGCAGATTAGTCGGCTGCACATCCATGATGTGAATCTCTCATTCCACCACGTCCCAAAGGTGCTCTATTGGATTGAGATCTGGTGAATGTGGAGGCCATTTGAACTCATTGTCATGTTCAAGAAACCAGTCTGAGATGATTCACGCTTTAGGTGCATTATCCTGCTGGAAGTAGCCATCAGAAGACGTGTACACTGTGGTCATAAAGGGATGGACATGGTCAGTAACAATACTCAGAAAGGCTGTGGCCCAAAGTGTCCCTACCATCCAAATGTTGCAGCAGAAATCGAGACTCATCAGAGTAGACAGAATTTTCCCAATTTTCTATTGCCCAATTTTGGTGAGCCTGTGCAAATTGTAGCCTCAGTTTCCTGTTCTCAGGTAACAGGAGAGGCACCCGGTGTGGTCTTCTGCTGCTGTAGCCCATCCGCCTGTTGTGCATTCAGAGATGCTCTTCTGCATGCCTCAGTTGTAACGACTGGTTATTTGAGTTACTGTTCTATCAGTTCAAACCAGTCTGGTCATTCTCCTCTGAGCTCTGGCATCAACAGGGTATTTGCGCCCACAGAACTGCCACTCACTGGATATTTTCTCTTTTTTGGACCCTAGAGATGGTTGTGCATGAAAATCCCAGTAGATCAACAGTTTCTGAAATACTCAATCATACTGTCTGACACCAAGAACCATGTCATGTTCAATGTCACTCAAAATGAAATCATTTGTGTAGCCTATTGAAAACTGCAACCAGTTTACACACACTCACCGGCCACTTTATTAGGTGCACCTGTCCAACTGCTCATTAACACAAATGTCAAATCAGCCAATCACATGGCAGCATCTCAATGCATTTAGGCATGAAGACATGGCCAAGATGATCGGCTGCAGTTCAAACTGAGCATCAGAATGGGGAAGAAAGGTGAATTAAAAAGTAATAAAATTAATTTCAAGATATACAAATAAATATCACATGTTGGGTTCCAGGATCTACCAGACACACTTACCAAAATGATAACATTACTGGGTGCTCTATTCAGGGTTATACCAGGTTATAAACTCCTCATTCTGTTTAACAAACATTTTTAGATATGCTAGGCATAACCATAACATACTTTTATGATTATGTTCTTAAAGCAAAATTTAAGAATACTTCATTGCATCCTCACGGTCTTCTTGCTCCTCTGTTTTGCTTGTGTATTAGTGGTGAACTAAATCTATTTTTTTGTGGAATCTGTTACTTGTTTCCACTTTAATATTCTCATTGTTGAACTATTTTCTCTCTGCTACTCCCCAGGAATGTGCTAGCTAGTTAAATCACAATCACACTAAAATATGATGATGGTAGTCCAATCAACAGTGACAGCGTTCTAAAGTGTGTGATAACAATTTCGTTTGTAAATTGATGCAAACATCAGAAAAAAGTGTCAATATGCCAATGACAATTTACAAAACACACATCTGAATGAATGGCTGCTGAATTGTGTGTAAGGCTGGGTGTATGGTATTTAAACCTGGTCTTTGCAAAAACATTTTGGGCCAAGTACCAGTTTTTGACAAACCAGAATACCACTTCGACATCACCATCTGCCAGAGGATATTGAAACCCCCCAGAGCCAACATGAATGTTCACACAGGCACTAGAAACTGGACATGCTGCTCCAAATTGACACATTTTCTCTAAATCAAAAATTCAGTGGGCCGATTTTTTAAGTGTGAGCCTCCCATCTATTGGAGTTAGCATACAGATATAGAATTCTCTCATCTATTAGAGTTAGCCTCATATAAATGTATACTTCTCATGTCTGTTGGAGTTAGCCTCATATTAATGTATAATCCTCCCATCGAGTTAGCACATAATGCATATAGATGTGTAATCCTGTATTGGAGTTATCCTTGCATAGATGTTTAATTTACTATGTAATTTAGATTCCATACTCTGGGGGTGAACTTGTCGGGATACACTTTGGCAAAGTATTAATGTAATCAACATGACCAGATATGCCTATATTCTCTATTCTCTCTAAAAACAGCAGTGAACTATGTTGAGCCCCATAATAAAACTCACTGAATTAGCGAGATTATACTTATAAACAAGGAACTCTAAAAGATCATACGTTTGGCCACGGTTCAAGCTTGGTTTCTTTTCTTTATGCATTTCAATCCTAACTGTCCTCTGTAACACAACACCGCTTTGATTTCACCAAAAGTTAAACAGTTTGCAATGTCAGTTAAACAGTTATGTCAAAGTGTTTGAATACATTAATCTTGAAAACATATTTATAGCCCCTGCATGCATTGCTATTCATCCGTCACATTTGGGAGAATTTATTATATTTAAAGATATTTTTTATGGCCTACGATGATGTGTTGTAGGCAAAGGTGGGCATTCCTGGTTCAGAAAGTAAAAGTCCTCACCAAGATTCTCAGGCTTCTTGGATTGTGTTGATTTCACTAATTATACCTCGCCAGGACTAATTAGAAAATCGATCAAGCTTGAATAAAGTCCTGGGAAGGAGTTTTACTTTCTGGACTAAAGTGGTGTTGTCATGACAGAATACATAGGGGAACTGCTGTTGGCTGTAGGCTGAATATTTGTTCAATGCACAGAACAAATACTATCAAATGAATGCACAACAGTTTGAGAACCAACTCTGTATGGCATTGAGATGGTCAACTTTGGGTTGTAATGAGGTCAGTAATGATTTAAGGAGTTGCTTTTATTCATTTGAGCTGTTTTACATAATTTCTGGCTATTCACTCTTGGAGATGACAGCTAATGTCCTCTCCTCCCTATCACTATGCAGAGTAACAAGTCAGGGCAATGAATACATGTCAAAGCCAAGGACAATCTACATGGGGAATCTGATACAAATTTTAGCTGTTTGGGAGAAAAAGATTACGATGAATGTTGATCTACCTCTCTCTCTCTCTCTCTCTCTCTCTCTCTCTCTCTCTCACACACACACACACACACACACACACACACACACACACACACACACACACACACACACATTTCTGTGGGAAATTCACACCCTGCTCTCAGTCATACAGTCACTTCCTCTGCCACTGTAACCGTCTGTCCAATCACCATAAAGGTCAAAGCTCAAATCAGTGTGTTAATGTTGCTCATGCAACTGCTCTTAAAGTCTGCATGTGTGTGTACAGGCATGCGTGTGTGTCTATAGTCAATATCCCAGCTCTATGGCTCTATCTCTGTTTAAAAGGAGAGGAGGCTCTCAGTGGGCTGGGATATTGACACACAACCACAGAAATACACACACACACACACACACACACACACACACACACACACACACACACACACACACACACACACACACACACTTTAGCAAGAACTGCATCAAAGAGCTAAGTGATGCAGAACTAGTTAATGATTAGTTGTGGTGATACAGAGGCGTATTGATCTGGCACTATATCAAGAGCCTCCACTACAGCACTCACACAGATAATCATGACAAACTGCAATAAAACTTTCTGATCTGCTGCCAACGTAGGTCTGTGTGCCTGTGTTTACGGTGTATTTCAGCACACAAATAAGGATGTAGACAAAAAATGACTTACCAGGGTCTGATTTAGAGAATGTGTCCATGTCCAACAGACTCCTGTCAAAATGAACAAGACAGGAATACATATTACAAAAAAGTAAAAGGTGCATTGATATTTTAAGAATACATTGAACAATTTGTCTAATGGGTTAAACGAGTTAATTTGTGTATGTGACAGCCTTTCATTTAATTGATCTGGAGGGCAGTGTTCAAGATACAGCACAGTTTCCACCGCAGCTCTGTTAATGACTTTATACACACCAAAGTTTCTGTTTAAAAAAAAATAGATGGCTCTGACTTTGCCAAGATTTTCACACCATGTCAAGTTTGTATTACGCTTGAAAAGACAGCAGAGCTTTGAAATACATTGAAAACAAGCAAACTGAGACTTTCCTCAGCAAACAAGTTTGTTCTTTTAGTTTGGGAGCCGATAATGCTTCATTTCTCTAACAGGGCAAAGTGTACAGTAAATACATCATGTGACATTTCCAACATCTGTTTTTTACTCTGCAGCTATGAAATGTTACGTGGTAGATGCAAGTGTAGACTCTTGCCTGGGAAAAGGCTTTTATCTGTAGTGATAGCAAATACTTTGCAGTTCAGTGCTATGCCATTACATGTCAACCAGTAATGTGACCCATTGTGATGCAGTAATATGTAACAAATGAAATGTAAATGTGCCATATTTGTCAACTGTGATTTTCACCCCAATCGAAATGTGTCCTCCGCATTTACCCGTCTGTGCAATTAGAACACACACGCACTAGTGATTACTAGGGGGCTGTGGTGCACACGTGCCCAGAGCAGTGGGCAGCCCTAACCCGGTGCCCGGGGGGCAGTTGGGGTTAGGTGCCTTGCTCAAGGGCACCACAGTCATGGCCTCAGGTCTGGGAATTGAACCCACAACCCTCCAGTCACAAGACCAGTTAACTACCACAAGACCATGATTGCCCCATGACTGTCGTGTTGGAATTCTAATCTATAGCATTCTGAAGATAAACAATTAGATCAACAGTTAATAATAAGCAATGGGATATGTGCTTGAATAAAACTAATCATTTGTTCCCTAAAATGCTTGCTTGCAATTTCTGAGAAATCATATTTCATGTATAATTAGCGTCCCAAAAGTGGCTTATGTTTGCAAGATCTTGGGCAGGCAGTAAAATACTGTCATACTGGGCAAAGTGGAACATGTTCTTAACTAGATTTATACTCCTTCTTCTTCTACTCCTAAATAAAATAAAACAAAAGAAGAAATCGAAAACAATTGTGGAACGTGAAACGAAACTGATTAATTAAAAGTTGACCAAAGACTAATCAAAACAGGTACAGGTAGGCATTAATATTCTTTAATGTGAAAATAATCCTCATCACCACCTGCATAATTTTGAACAGTCCAGGTTACAAGCCATCAAGCTCTAGCAAGCTGAACCCTCCAACAAAGCCACTAGTTAACAAAATAATCATTCCTGGATATAATCTACCAGTATTACCACACACTTGATTATTCGATTAATGGGAGAGCAATGATGACATCTCACAACCAACATGGTGTTTATTGGTATCTTCTGTTGACATGTTCTCAAAGTGGGTTGAAGTAACACCACTTTGTGTTTACTTCTAACTTTGATAACTAAATCTCTAAAAATAACTAAAACTGATAACTGCCTATCTCTGTTGGAAAAATATCTCATCGGTAATTATAACTTTACTATATAGCAATTTTGTAGACATGCATTTTATCTACGATGAGTTAATCCATGTTCCAAACATTATGAATTACTGTCAGGGACTAGTCTGAAATTTAGATACCAAGTCATTGTGAAAAGCTACTGGCTCACGGCGTCCTCGTAAATAGCCTGGAATAGCTCAAATGCCTTAATCTCATACCATAATAGCGTCTGCAAATGGTAACCTACTGCTAGAGCAAAAACAGCACCAGACAAAGAGAGACAGAGAGAGAGAGAGAGAGAGAGAGAGAGAGAGAGACACACACATATCATGAACCCTAATAATCCAACAGGGAACCTCCCTAACTCACACATGAAGGCAGGTGCTGAAATCTTGAGGATAAACAAATAGAAAGAGACAGCAAGGTCAGGGGCTGTTCATACTCAACTTATGTCAGCTATTACCAAACCACCCTCAGTGCTGTGTTTACATCCTAAACATGAAGACCTAAATCCATTATCACCAGAAGTAAATACAATAGACAGACTGACTGATGAACAGTGGTGCATCAAATTCGCATGTGATTTCCCCCCCTATTCTAGGAAGGCAGCTATGCTTGATGTGTGCCTAACAGGATCTCCATACATAAAAATACAGAAGCATGATCCCCTACCTCAGTCTTTCAAAACTAATGTTCTGCACTAATGTTCTGAGTGGTGAACACACACCGCCAGGACGAGGCATGAGTAGGTGTGGAAGAAAGCAGGATGAAGAAAGACAAAGCAGGCAAAGTAATTGGCTGGGAGGAGAGACAGCTAAGTAAGAGTTTGACGTGAGCTACAATTAAAGCTGAAGTGATAACTCACCTTGTCCTGCAAAATTAAGCATTTTATTATTGCTATGAGTTTGTGCTCTAAAGAAAATATTATGTATATGATATGAATCATATATACAAAAATTATAATCCCATATAGCTACAAATAGTCTAATATAAGACATATTTATATGGGTTTACATCAGCCTTCGCGTTTTCTTGACCAGGAATATGAGCAACTACAATTAATTTCTTGCCCTGCCATCATAACACCACACTGCTCTCTGTGCTAGTCTCAAACAGCAGAAGATAATTTACTTCAGAAATTCAAAACATGAAAAAAAATGTTTTTGTGATTTTTTCATGTCTTGTTATATTTAAAAAACAAAAAAAATTTTTTACAACTGGTCTTTTTTTACAACAGAATTCTATGGTAAAATACTTTCAAAAACAGTTTTTTAATGAATAAACATATAGTAGTATAGTGGTTCTTAGGAAATTAGTAGTACAGTTTTCTGTGTAGAACGTCTAGAAGTTACTTTCTTTTTATGCTCTCATGTCTGTGACATGAAAGTTAATGTCTGAGACATGAAAGTTAGAGTCTGAGACATTGCAAACCGTCTTCCCAAATGACTTCACAGAGTTCCTTCAAATTATTCTGAAGATTTATAAGACTTTCTCTCAGTGCCACATTCCACAGATGTAGCATCCACCACTATTCAAATGTCATCTGAATTGTTTGCTATATTTATTAGTTGCAGACCCCTAGAGTACACAACAGAAGTTGCTAGGTCTCCTTAAGTAGCAGCCACAGTATATTTTTATATGATTAAGTTGAATGACGTTTTTATTTGTACAAAGAGAAAAACACTGGCAACATTTTATCGATATGGTTCTTAGCAGCCAGACGCCACCATACATTACATCTACACTCACTGTAACACCAGGACTATACCAAATCCACTCAGATTATTTTATTACACTGCAGGGCCCCTGGGCTTTTACTGAGCTGCGTGGATCTGCTTTTAAAATATGGTGCACCACTGAGTTGGAATATGATACAAAAAACTTTAAAGCCAGACTCATCTCTCCCAGGGTTTTAAAACCTTACTCTGTAGTTATTTAAATTAGAATAATTGTAATTATTTTAGTTCTGTTTAAGTTCGTCGTTAAGGCCTTAGTTCGTTACCTATTTGTGATTGGCTGTTTTACAAATCACTCTGTTAATGTTAATCTCCATTAAATTTTATTCTCGTCTTTGTTAAAAATGAGACTGCCCCTTAATATAAAACCCAGAATGAAATGATATGATGTCAGTGCCTGTAAGGTGAAATGAGAAAGCCGTGTGCACAGTACTTTGAACTGAGAAGATCCCAGGCCAGCTGCTCTGACAGCCACTCCAAAACGGACTAACCTCTCAGCCGCAACAACTTCACTGTTGACTAGATTCAAATCAAGTAATCAAACTACTTATGAACACTTAGTCAATGTTGCTAAATTAGTGGGCTGGAATGCTGAGGCCCAGAGTTGAACACATGGACTGACACTTTTCTGCCATTACAGACACAAAGCAGAGACAAACCCAGTACATCTTCAGTTACCACAATAAAAAAGATGTCAGCTACATACAGAAAATCTCAAAAAAATCTGTACAGTGTGCCCTTTTTCAGAGAGAGAGATTTTTTAAAGCATACATAACTATTGTAAGCACCCACATATTGCAGCCTAATGCCACAGCCTGAGGCACAGTGAGTAACACTACCACCACTCCCAGACAAAACTTATATATATGCTTCACACTGAAGTGTATGTAATTAGGACTGTATTTATGTATTTACATAGATGTTAGTGTATCTATGTGTGAGTATCACCACAAGTAATGCACATCTTAATTCTGAAGACAGAATAGAACATTCCATATCTGTCTTGTCCATTGCAGTATGACACACAGGTGAGGGACAGAGTGAGAGGGTGATAAGGCCCCAGCAAAGCGCCATCTTTAGGTGTTTGGTGAGTGTGCAGGTAACCACAACCTTCTGTTTTTTATCATACACTCTCAGCTCACCTGGATACATCAGTACTGAATCCCTATGAGACTGAACAAGACATAGGAAATATATCTGCTAGTCTGAAACTGATGGGTGACATCTGCTCTATAGATAAAGAAACATATTCAGTCTCTTCAGGGACAAACTAAACAGTTTACATCCACACACACTAGTACCTATGAGAAATCTAGTAGAATTTGTAACAATGTTGCCCGTATACGTGTCTGCAAGGAAATATGGTTTTAAAATGATACCCGAGTCCATGTTATGAGATCTATCACACCATTTGGTATGACTTTGGTTATCTGTGGGACTGAGTTTTAAATGAAAAATAAAAAAATTCAGTGCAACATTCTTCCCATCACAGACAGGTGGTCACAAGAGGCACCGGCATGCACACAAACACACCTGATGCCCTGTTGTCAAGGAATTCTGGGGGAATTTAACTGACCCCAATCTGTCACCACAGGAATATGTGTATGTCCATTATATCAACAACCTTCTCAAAGTTTCTGTGATCTGACTTTGGACTTTGACTCTAAAAAAACCAAACACCACATACATTTAACCTTTGAAAACTAAGAGAAAACTTTTACAACTTGCTTTGAAACCGTTTACGTTTTGCAGTCTTGGCTCTTTTTTTCTAGGGCAGTCTATTCTGAGTAATTCTTGGAGAAACACGTCCTACAGTGTATGTATGTAGGATACAGGCTATGCCAATCACTGCGTCCTGAAACATTTTCCCAATGTTGTGTGCATCGCAACGTGAAGTAGGCGCGTGGAGCTCTCGTGGCTGGGACGCGGGAAGCGCGCGCACCCCCTCACAGCTCCACACCTACATCAAACGCAAATTTCGCCCAAAGAAAAAGCAGAAATAGTTCCGATACAAATCTCTCCCATTAGGAAGTCATTGCAAGAAATAAATATAATATACCCGCAAGAATGCATTTTAGAGACCATTTTGGTTCAGTGGAGTCTTAATGCAAAATCTATACCAGCTGCCATCAGTAATGTCAATGGGGAGGTGTTCAATATTACCCCCATTTCACATTACAGTAAAACATTACGACTCACATTCCTTTTTACGGCGCATCTTAATAATGTTTTTTGTATCTGTAGTAACTGTCCATAGCTATATTTATAATCATCGTTTATTACACATTTTAGTGTAATATTTTGGGACTCACCTGCACGAGACAGTAACTTCAATTTTAGTTGCAGGTACAGTAGAATGTAGCGGGTCGAAGTCCCCAATAGACGCCATTCTGAAGCTGGAGATATTAGTTGTTTTTTTTTCTAAATATACAAGTTTTTATCGTTCCATGCGACGAGAATTTCGTCCTTTATGACTCTACATCCGAGGAAAGAAAAGCCAACATGAGAAAATGTCCCAGTTGAGCCGTTGGAGAGCCGCGCCAGTGTAACGGGCTACCTGTGTGAGGCGCCTCGACGCGCAAGACGGTCCATGTGTGGCGTGTGGAGCCTGAAGCGCGCTCGGTTCGGTCCACGCACACGGACCCGCTCCCCACTCCCGCCGTTCTTCATCGGAGTCAGCAGGTGGTGACAGAACACAAGAAATTGTCTCCGGTTTTACATTTACTGAACTGTAACCAGTGTTCTGCAAGTTCTCAGACAAGGGTGCACAAGAGCTTTCCTATAACACAAATACATGATAATCATAACTCAGAAGCAGGGCAAGTCGCTTTAATTTGCTTTATTTCCACCAGATGAGGAGTGCAATCCTCTGCCCCATATCTCCCCAGCCAACATTCTCCACAGTGTAGAGGAATTTTAATAAAGGATCAATTAAATTAAAATAAAACTGTACAAAGAAATATGGAGAACTACAATGAACATGTATGAAAACATGAGTGCAAAACATCCTTAAAACAGTAAAATGAAAAATAAGTACATCCTGAAGTTAAAATGTCAAATCATTACATTTTCCAATGCTGAAAGCCTAGAGTCAGATGAGAGAGAACTTGGGCAGGTACGGAGAAGAAGTACATATTAATGCAAAGTGCTTGATTCCTATTACAACAACTTCAGGGCTAAACGTGTGTGTGTGTGTACAAAAAGTGTGTATGGGCATGACAAATATATGAAAAGAAAATTCCTGACCAGGGAAGGTGGGTGTTATAGGACAGAAAAAAATTATCCATCTTCACTTGGGCGACTAACTCAAGTGCCACCAGATGCTCCAACATCTTAATCCGTTTGGGAAAAAGCAAATAAGAAAACGTCCCCAAGAGATTCAATCGGCAATAATTACAATAAGAAAAATAACAGTCAAGTAAATCAGTACAAAAAAAGGAGGGTGGAGGTTGACGGTCTGTAAAATACTCCAAAAATGTGTTCAAATGTCAATAGTTTGAAAAATCTCAATCACTAAAACTGTAAATCCTTGAATTGCACAAGAACAATTGCCAGGAAAAAAAGAATTTACCAAAAATATATTGCCCCATGTTAACAAGGAAAAAAAAGGCACAACACATTGTCCTGAGGTTAAAAAAAAAAAAAAAGAAAGGCCATTAAAACCGTTTAGCTCTGAGAACACAAAACCCACTTTAAACCAAGTGCTGTCTTAAATATTCGGCAAATTGCCGTTCACCACCAAGCACAATAGCAACACTTGCAGACCTTAAGACTAATAATGACAAACATCACAATACTTTGAGCAATCCATGAAGTCCATAAGACTAGTGGCTGTTGTGTTGCTTTGTGAGGTACAGGTTGATACAAATCTATTTTTAAAAAGTGTCTGATTAAATTAGATTAATATTTTGCTAATGCTTTCAGTTTACTGCAGATGCAAAAGTCTATAGTAAATACAACAAATGTGAATGAGTAAACTTAAAAGTACTCCAGCATTTTCCAACCTAATCTTGGTTTATCACATTGGTAAAGACGAAACTTTGATGGGAAAAACCTAGACTTCAAACACACGTACAATCCTAAGCGATGAACATGTTCTTAAGGGTTCAGTTACATTTTGAATCGACACGTTTTTTTCCCCTTTTTAATCAAGTGCATAACAAGAACGCATCAAAGTTGTCACTCATGGCAACCAACCATATGCTGCAAACGAAGCAGAGATGGATTAGGTTGAAAAATGCAGGAGCAGATGGGGTAGTGTCCCACAGACTGGGGTTCACTTACACACTTACACTGGACATGTGGCACAAATACGCTTGTTATATGAAAGGTCTTCCTGTCACATGACAGGAAGTCAAGTGCCAGGTGTAGCAGTTCCCTTTAAGATGGCCTGCTGTATACAGTACTGTTGTGCTTGTTGAAGCACGATGACAAACGATGGTAATCAGAACAAAACTGAGAGTAAGTGCAAAACAGAACAGCTGGATTATGAGAGCTGAAGGAATTCTGAGTCCATGTGGCTCAGGACATCCAGGCCTTTGACTGCTACCCGTCTCAGACTGGGGCCAAAACTGAAACTTTAGTTTCCTCGGGAAGAGTATTGATCTTTAAATCACCCAGATTTTTCACTGAGCATTTTCAGTTGCATAAAAAGAAAATCTTGCGTATTTAACAGCCAGGCAACATAGTAAATTAAATGACAATTTATACAAAATATCGATTAGGCTTTTTAAAAAGCTGGAAAAAAGAAGGAAACCACGGCTTCGTTTTTACTTCTGAATTAAGAGCCTCTTCAAAACAAATCAGGACAAACAGAAGTAGCAGCTTTTTCACAGGTTCTGTTATACGTTATAGACCAACCAGCCAGCTTTGTGTTGTGATTGCATTTCTTAAGCACAGACTTTAAGGTCCATACCGAAGTGACATTACACATTTAAGAACTCATTTAAGGTCTGTTCTTATGACAGCTGAAGAACTACATGAATACAGAGAGGTGACAGAAACTTCACTCTCATTCATCATGTCCTCACTTCATCCTGCCTTCACTGTAATCAAATAACAAGAAGAAATAGATGAAAGGGAAAAAAATAAATGAAAGGAGGAAAAAAAAACAAGACTCCAAATTATGCAAATTAGATATAAGCAGAAATTTACTACAGGCACCCCAGTTACTTTAGGTGTCTAAAAACAAACAAAAAAAAAAAGAAACCTAAACTCTTTCAAAAGGAGAAGAAATACGAAAGGTATCCCTGGGTTTAGGTTTGGCCCGTTTCTTCTGCAAGCCCAGACGGATTGATGTTCGCCCAGAAAGGTGGTGGGATGAAAACGGGAGAGAACACAGAGCGGGTGGAGGGAGGGGTGGAGCGGGGGATGATTGGGAGAACTGGGAAACCCTGTGTTGGTGCTTCACCATGACCAGACATGGAGGATGGAAGGGCAGACGTAAGCAGTGGGAGAAGGAGGTGTTGAAGTCAGACAATAGCGTTGGTGCCCCGGAGACCGACGCCGCGGGCAAACTGCTCCAGCAGGCCAGAGATTGCCCCAGAGGGGCTGGGGGAGGAGGACATGAGGCCCACGGTGGAGCTATAGGCTGCTAGGAACACCTCCCTCACCGCCTCCAACCGAGCCTGCCGCTCCGACACGTACGCACACCTGCAGAGACGGGGAGAAAACGCAAGAAAACAAAGAAAAATAAATTACTTTCCATTAATAATTTCTGCCTAATGCCTTTAGTGCAGTTTTGAGATATTACAAAATAGATCAAGATCACGTTAAATAATTGAAATAATTGGCCGCATTTCTTCAAAACTTTCTTGCTCGGTTTCTGTAATCCTCTCTGAACAGAGATGGATGGATATTATTTGCACAAGGGAATAGGATATCCACACTCAACTGGCCCGCACGGTGGGGCATGAAGAGAGCATCTCAGCAGCTCTAAGAAAACAGGAGCAATAAGTGTGGAGGAAACAGGACCGAAGGAGAAAGATCCTGTACAGTGACCACTACATCTCCATCTTTCTCTCTGGCAAGCTCAACGGCTCCCTTTCAGACCGACAAAGACGACTTTATTTTGAAGAATGACTCCCAGTGTGGTATGCATCACACACACACACACACACACACACACACACACACACACACACACACACACACACACACACACACACACACACACACACACACACACACACACACACACACACACACACACACACACACACACACTGCCCCTGCTGCGCATAAACCCATCAGCGCAAGTGAACAAACACACAAGCAGCCTCAACAATAGCCCTTTGATCGTCTCATAATATGGAGCTTCATCTGGAAAGGATTAGCGCCACAAGAAACTCATCCTACGCCGGGAAGCCCAGACCACACCACCAGGTTAAACTTCATGTGGAAAAATGCTCATTATCCCCTGGCAGCCCTCTCACTGGCACTGCCCCGTGCTGCTGGGCTGGAAGGAGAGGAGAAGCGAAGGCGAGCTGCGCAGCCCGTATCGGGGGAAGCTGGCGACACTCACATGCGGCCGCCGGGCCCCTCGTCCTGGAAGCTGAAGGGGAGGGGCGAGTCCGCGGGGTGGGGAGCAGCGTCGTGGACGCTCCCACAGCCTGAGACTATCTGCCAGCTCCCGTATTCTGTGGAGAGAGAGGAGCCCGAACGAGCACACTCCGCCATGGACCTGAGAGAGAGAGAGAGAGAGAGAGAGAGAGAGAGAGAGAGAGAGAGAGAGAGAGAGAGAGAGAGAGAGAGAGAGAAGAGAGAGAAAAGAAAGCCTAATTTTGCAGTTATACCACTCTGACTAGCGAATGCTGAGACCGTGAGACAGGAAGTGAGGAGAGATGAAGTGAGGAGAGTGACAGGAGATGGTGAGAACAGCAGAACAGGTGAAGGTCAGTGGGAGGAACAGAGGAACCGAGGGTCCCAGCACCAGCAGGGCAGTGAGGACAGTGAAAGGGCTTCACATTTACTTAGTAGTCCTTATAGAGTCAAACTTGGTCAGTTACATGGAGAAATCCATGTGTATTATTGTTTGAGCACTTTTAACACTAAAATAAACTTGTCCAACACCTATCCACAACCCCCACCCCCCCTCCCCAAATAACTCCATCCAGAATACTGCTGCGGTCAAGAAGACTTTTATTACCGCTTTTCTGGCCAATTAGACATAAGGTAGGTGTGCGGGTCCTCTCGATGTCAGCTACTTTATGTGCTGTCTTAAATGTAGGTTACCAATGTAGGTTACAACTAATTCAGTGTTGCACAAAACATCAATGGCTGGGAAGTGGGAGCTGGTGGCAGAGCAGAGCTGACAGCACGCTGGGGTTGGTGTTTGGGGAAGAGCGCTCGTCAGGAATAACCCAACCCTCCGGCAGGACGGGGCTGCTCTTCCCAGCAGGCTTTCACACACAAAAAATTAAAAAAGTAGCAGGATGGGCTGTTGCAGAAACTATGAGAAATGTGACAGGGGAAAATGAGCTCAATGAACGAAATGGTGTGGTGCTGTGGGGTTGTGCTTCTGGAAATTTCCTTTCGTGTTGCTTCATTTTGGTCTCCTACGTGACGGTCTGACTTGTCCGTTCTGTACACTAGAAAGCCGTAGTTCGGAAACGAGGGTAAAATTCTGTGATTGCAGGTTCACGATTGTTTACTATCATCACAGTAAAAAACCTACTTGTGATCAGGCAGGTATAAACACATACCACAGTGGACCATACAGGTCAGCATCAACATAACCCATAATGCTACAATGGTGTAGAATACACACATCCAGAATCCAGTAAGCTTTAGAAATCTTGAACCAAGAAATCCAGTTATCTTCACAACACTGTTCTGACCCATATGAGAACAGTACCAAATGGAAAATGCAGAACAGCAAAGTTTCTCCATAACAAAAGCATTAGAAAGGAAAAAGCAACAAAACGGGCACATGCACAGTTGCATATTACAGCTGACAGCCATACAAGCTCCAACAAACCTTTCCTCAAACCCAACCAGAGGACACAGGAGAAGGTGAGATTATTTAAAAGTTCCACAAAGCGGTTTACAGAAAGTTCACCCGAGACAGAATTGCAATATACTTTCACACACAAAAAAATAAAAAATCTATGAAAGCATGGACTCCTGAGCCTAGGGAGCCCCCTGCTGGCTACCAGCGGTGCTTACAAGCCAACAAAGTCAAAATTTGAAAACCCATCATTCAATCATGCAGATTACCCAAAGCTTACAGAATCCACAAATTACTTAAATCAGCAACACAAGAGAAAATTTTTTCCATAATGACAAAATAGTATTACTTATCTGATCAATTAGTTTACACTGTTAAAAGCACATACAGGTCTGAAGATTTGATATAAAAGCGTTTCACCACTTCTCCAAGTCAGATACATCCACTTAAGGACTCACCTTCTCCCTGGCACCGCCAATGGGCTGCTGCCTGTACGGATGAAGCCGTGCTCCGACTGGTTGGAGGATGAAGAACTAGAAGACTTGCCGTCAGGGATTGGGTGAGGTAGCCGCTCATCAAACAGAATGGGCCTGTTCCAGAGCACAGTCTGGGGAGAGGACGTCACAGCTTTCCTCCTGTGAGAGACCACCACAAATGAGCTTCAACAGACTTAAAAGCAGAAAGGAGGACATGATGCATCTCCAAACTTCCTTCTTTACATTCGAAATGCTTCAAGCTGTATTGAAAAACAAAAGGAGAAGCGGTCATTGTGCGGTGCCTGGGTGATTCACCGCAGCCTACCCGGTGGAGGACTGCAGCACGTGGACGGGCAGGTCCACGGGATCGGCTGGACCGCTGGAGGGAACGTCCTCAGTGATGAGAGAGAAATCACTACTCAGGCTGGTCACACTGCCCCGGTCTCTGGACTCTGAGTGAAATGGATTGGAAAAGAAATATGGTGACGGGATACAGGGCCTAACTCGGCTGCATTGGTCTTGGAAATGTTGGACCATTTCTAGCTCCTGGGAACTCTGTCCATAACTATGGCGATAAAGAAGTATTAAAAAACTATAATTCACTTTTTAAAGATTTTTTTCTTCACTGAGGCACTCTTATAAATGCCCATAAATTACATACTTAAAGACATACTCCAACGTAAAGACATACCCATAAACAATAACAATTCTTCAAATAGTTCATTGTTTCATAAAAATATTTTGGATGTTGTGTTTAACTGATCCAAGTCAGTAATTTATTACAAAAATCCTGAGAAGAATGTGACATTTTCCTTTTCCCCTTCAATTTAGCATAAGATTCCAGCAATTTTAAACAAACAATTTTCAGATACAGATACAATGCATGAAAAATATGAGGTCTGTCTGAACATGTGGCCATCATTGCATTGCGTTCACATCCTGTCTTAATCTGTGGGTTTTTATCTGACCCACAGTGCACCACGACACCAAGACAAATGTGACAAAAGTGGCTTCAAGGTAAGATTGTCATATTTTGATGTTACATTTTGAGGTTCATCCCCACCCACCCCTATTTTTACGTGAAGGTGCTGAGGAGTCCAACCATTGGTGAAAATACATGATGCTGAGTCATCATGGCTATTACCATTCTAGGCTAGCTGTCTTAGCTAAATGTCATTTATTACCATAATGCATAGCCAGGGTATCTGCACATTTTTAAATCTCAAATTCAATGACTTTTAAGACCTTTTTAATACCTCTCACAAGAAAAAATAATACTATTATTGGCGATGACGGGTGGGGGTGGGGGGGTGGCGAACGAAATTTGTTGACGTTGTTGTGGCCGTGTACTCCAACGCTAGAAATCTAGCACTAGGACCCTGGAGCGGTTATTTTCTGCATGGTCCTAGCGCTAGATTCGGCAAAGTTCACATCGCGCCAGAACAACTGAACAACACACACTTATAATAATTTAATGCCTCCCCTCATAAAATTCCAGACATTTTAAGACATTTTTAGGCCTTGAATATGGAAAACTAAATTTAAGACATTTTAAGACTTTTTAAGGAGCCGCGGGTACCCTGATAGCACTCTAACATGTAATGTAGAGGCCTGATGTGGTAAAGTCATTTTAAGGAAAAATTTATTGAAGTTTTCTACCCCATAACCAGACACCTCTAAACTAAAATTCCCATCCACAGCCAAAGGCCTTTTAATAACTACCCCACCACAGGTAAATACCCCTCACCATAGCCAACTGGCCCTACCGATCCACAGCAATAACTACTCCAGCAGGTAGTATAGCCTTTAACCACACTTGCCCCCAGAGCCAAATCCCCTTCAGCATGAGCCATCCCAGAGTCTATTTACCCTCGACAAAAACACCCGTGCCAACCTCCGATTCTGTGGTGATCATATCCGAACCTCTAATCCAAATTCCAGTCATGGATTTCTGTAATCCAATTGATTTAAATGATCCATGTAACTGGTTGGTCACCGTCATCACACCAGACTTCTAAAGTAGAGTGGAAAATCTATAGGACCTGGACCTCGAGGACTGATTTGAATACCTCTGGGCTAGAGGATAACTTTACAAGAACAGCAACCACAAGTCTCCACAGTCAGTTCCCTTCAAACCCAAATTATCTAAATATCAGTTAAATATACCAGAGTTTTAAACTGAACACTGAAATTTTATATATGGGGGAAATGGACTAATTTACATTGGTCCTGAGTTTCAGCCCTGAAATCTTTCCCTGACTCTAGAAAAACACGAGCACCTTGAAAAAATAAATGAATAAACAAGACTTACTTAACTGGCAGAGGTCATCCACTGTGAAATCAGTGTCTTTGAGGTGAGAGTTTTTCCTCCTGCGAGATCAACAGGACGGAGATGAAAGAATGACAGTCAAATGTAAGTAGGGGAAGAGTTTGAGCACACAAAAGGATAGAAAAAAGAACAGAATCAAAAATATGAGCGAGAGAGCGCACCAGATCAAAGGCAGCATGAAAGCGAGCAGCGTGCTGCCCACAGCAGGCCTTGAAGCCCAGCTGTGGAAACGCTTCGACTTTGAAGAGCCCATAGAAACACATTCCTCACTACGCCATCAGGAATACATTTTATTTCATCTGTGCACCTGTGGCATTCCCACTAAATCAACTGCGATCAATTAATTGGTAAACACCCTGTTCCGGGAACGTTGCGATATCAAACCGTTAAAACGTTAAGAGGAACGGCTCTGCGCTTACCTCTGCTTCCTAACGACTGAGAACTTCTCAGAGACGATGTGCTTCAAAAAATTGAAGCAAAAAAAGAAAATCTAGCACGGGAAAAGAAAGACATGATAAGCCATGAAGATCGAAGGACCCTACTCAATACAATAAAGAGTGAAACACTGCCCCCTGAAGTCCCAACCTGGAATAATCAATAAAAACCTCACTGCTGAATTACATATTCACACCGTTTTACATCTGAGAACGCCATAATGCTCAGACTTACTTCCTCTCCTTTAGAGAGACGATCAGGCAGCATGTGACTGTGGAGAAATGAAACAGTAATATTTACAGTCATTACAACAGCCCTGTGAAGTAAAGAAGCATCCAGACGCGTGAATGTGTGATCCTGCCCCTCTGCCTGTGAGTGTGTGCAGGATTTCAGAGGCTGTCTAGTGCTGGATTCCCCTCAGGCCAGGAACACTTTCTAAACAGTGAAACTGCACATTACGGGAGAAGACTAGAATGAACGCGCGCGCGCACACACACACACACACACACACACACACACACACACACACACACACACACACACACACACACACACACACACACACACACACACACACACACACACACACACACACGATTAATGGAGTGCTTTTCTAATGCTACGTTTAGAGTTATTTACGAATATCTCACTCTATCCAGCTCTTCTCTTCCCGCTGCTCTTTAGCTATCTCTCTCTCGCTCTCTCTCTTCCCCTGAATGACAGACTTGGCTGGCCTCCTGGGAGTTTTGGCCAAGATGCACCGTAATTACTGCACTCTCAGAAGGGCGGGGGCGTGTGTTCTCACACGTGTGTACGGAGGACAGTCAGCAGTAGAGATCTGTCCACACACACATCAGCGCGCAGCGGTCAGAGTAACAGAAGGAGCGCTCACCCAAAGAGAAACCAGTCGTACGCAATGGTCAGGTAAAGGATCTCCGACGGCTCCAGGCTGGCATGAACAGCACCGTCCTGTACGGAGCACAGACGGCTACGTTTACACACTCGCCTTTTTTAACGGTATGGTTCCTGACGGAGGTTACTCAGAATGTCCAAAAGGAGCAACACAAACGCAGAGGTGGCAAGACGCAGGTGACGGCGGACAAGACAAATGAAAGAATAAAAGTTCAACGGTCCCTGGTACAAGACAAAGACACACAGGGACACACGCCTGTGACTCAGACAGCTAAATGGAAAACTGGACACATAAAAACACAACAAGGAAGAGAGTCTGATACTCACAGCCCAGAGAGAGAGCCTCAGGAGGGACACAAAGAGAGGAGTCCTGTCCCAGCCAGATATACAGTGCACCAACAACCCACTCTCATCTAGACACAGAACACATGCCCATTTATCCAGCATTATACCGGTCCAACACACACATTTAATGCCACAGCCCATTCAAAAACCACATAGAGAGTGCCCTCCCATCTGATACATCACTCAGATACACAGATACGCAGTAATGCAGGTAGGATGTATTGTTAATGTGCAAATACCATCAATGTTGATGATGTGCAGAAGCAGCTTCAGGTAATTCTGGGTCTGCTGCACCAGGTCCCAAGACTGCGGAGGAGAAATGAGAGTTATTAAATCATGTCTCCGTCAAGCTCAACGGGTCTCAGTAACTATTCAAAACAGCAAAACAGAAGCTCAAGACACAATGCAAAATAGCTTCGAACAACCACATAAACCCCTCTACCTAGAAGACTACATACAGCTGATGGCCAAACACTACTGATGTTGGTTAGCCAATAAGCAGTTCTCAAATAGCAGGATCATTTTCAGAGAATTTGACGTGGCATGAAGGAACATCGCGTGTAATTGGCTGATTTTATTTTATTTATTACCCAACAGCCTATGAGCAGAACGCCAAGACAACTGCCAAGCGTGGCAATTTAAGGTTTTATTCGGAGGTCGTTAAACTGGGAAGCAGCATCGTGAGACAGTAATAAGCACGGCGACCCCGGTGACCGCAGCAGAACGATGAATGGTTCTGAGCGTGAGCGAGACCGCACCGCATCACAGACAGACTCAGCTGCCACGGCCTGGACGTCAGAGGACGCAGTTCTCATCAGCTTTACCGTCTCTGCACTGACTCTGCCTTTATGAAATCTGATCATAAAGCATGCACAGGGTTTGTTTCAGATATCTTGTGAAATGGTGGCGGAGACAGCCGTTGTGACACAGGTGGACATTGCTGGGACATTGCCGAGTGTCGGAGACAGTTGGTACAAGATCTGGCCACCATACCACAGAACTGGCTCTTTCGTCCCGTACTCAAAGACCATGAAGTGTAGCACTGCTTAAAGTCAAAAGCCATTTCTAAACAATCAAAGAAAACAAATCATAAAATGATCAATCAGTGGCTGCACTTCCATATTTTACCAGCAGATGGCCCTATCAGACAACAAAGTAGAAAGCCTGCAGCAGTGCGCCCAGCCGCAACACTGCTGCCTATTTACTAGAGTAGACAGAAAACAGTCAGTGTGTAGAAGAACTAATAAATACAGTCTTGCAAGGTGGCTGTGTGTGTGTGTGTGTGTGTGTACCTGGTATTCACTCCAGTCAATACTCAAGTTCTTGGAAAAACATGCAGGGATTGTCAAGGGAGCATCTACATAGTCCTGAGGACAAAAGAAAAAATCACTTTATTGGTTATTTGAGACACATAGGGACACAAACAATCTGGGACACAGGGACAAACACAGACACGAAGACACACACAGGGAGATTAGGGCGTACACTTAAGGGGACAGTAAGAAGGGTGTTGAACAATGTGTGCGAGTGCTGCTTATTCACAGAGTGGTATGTGGTGATACTGTGATGAATATGTATACAGAATTAAGTTCAAATATATAGAAACGCTATACCTGATTCCAGTTGAAGACCAGTCCCTCCGCGGTGTAGTCCCTGTCTTTGTAGTCCTTAAAGAACTCACACCCTGAGACCAACCCACAATAACACTTCATGAGCAACACAGCAGCCCCTCAATGTGAGAACTCTGCGCTAACTACGGCTGTGCGAAATCACAATTATCCACAAGGTGTGCCAGTGTTTCTACTTGACACATTTTGCTACCAGTGCAGGACAGATGTAGGTGCGGAGAGGAAGAGGAGAAGGCAGCGAGATGAAGGTGCCGCGTACCTGGGTAAGGCACAGAGAGAAGAGTGAAGTCGGCATAGCGCTGGGCCTTATCCACCTTCTCAGAGGAGGTGACGCTGAACACAGAAACGGGTACACAGGAAGGAAAACGCGTGATTCCACAAAACATGGTTAGCGTAGACCATTAGCGTGTTGTGCCACAATAGGAAATGTGTACATGAGTATATTTTACTCAACAGAAAGTGTCTTAGTATAATAGCTGTGCACATGGCAAACACAAGCACACTCCCATTCTGACACTTAAGCAGAGCAGAGAGGCACTAATGAGTCATCTTTTTCCAGCGTGTTAATGTGTGCGTGTGCATGAATGTGAGTTTAGGCCGCTGACCCATTGCAGCGTGATAATGTGGGAGGGGCGAGTCCACTTGGAACTGCACTTACTTGAGGCCAAACTTGACCTTCTTATTCTCCACCATGAGGTCACAAATGTAGCGCACGGACAGATACTTCAGCAACTTAATGTCTGAACCCCTCACCTTATCAAACAGCTGGGAATCTCCATTCCTACACAGAGACATGGAGCAGCACAGCAGAACGAAACACATGAGGGGGAAAGGAAAGTTAACTGAGGAGCAAAGATGTTACACTGAGGAAAAAAAAAGACACACAGACGATCACGTGCACTTCGCCCTGGGAAAGACTGATGTCAGTGCCTATGACAACGGACTCAGAGCATACTGTACACTCATTTGGTAGAAGAAAAGTACAAGTTGCCACCAAAACCTGTTAACTTTACATTTTAGCTCCAGTAAACGAGAACAGGAAATGGACTTTAGTAACCATGACGAACAGAAAACCTATGCCTATATTGGTAATATTATTAACCAGGGACAGAACCACACTTTTTTGGTCTCTTGGTTGTTTTTAGAGATTCGTATTCCATGGACGTCTCTAACTTGACTCATTTTCCATCAAATTTTATCAGGAGTGTGAACTAGTTTTTTTTAAAGTGGCATAAAACATCAAAAGAGCCGAACTGTTAGTAATAACTCAGATTCCATTTTTAGGTGGAGGCAAAGTGTGAATAGAGAACTGAGCTTTTTTTTTTACCCTTTGTATATGGAAAAAATGAACAGCACTGTGCAACTGTGTAGGCAGTGCAAAATGTAATGAGTAAATGCAAGTTTCGAAAAGTTTTAGATGCATGTTGGTACCGGACAACAGTATCACTCTCTGGAAGTTCCTCCGATTCTGCCCAAGTGTCATCAGAGCCCCCTAAGAAAGGAACACAAAAAACCTAAAGTTCAAAAACCTTAATCTCATAAATCACATGACCATCTGATCTAATTTGCACACATTTTTACAGTTATTCACACAAAACTTCTCATGTGATTTTCCAAATGCACTTAACATAATGGAAATAGTTAAAAGATTCATGATTGCAACTATCTCAGTGGCTGACTGCCTTAGACATTAGCCTCAGTGGGGGAAACCTCAATGTAAAAGACAAGACTTCCTGACTGCAAAATACTTTTGCTTAAAGGTATAAATAAGATAGAGAGATAGAAGGAGAGGCCTTAGGGTCTAACAAAGATGTTATTAAAAACATCAATGGAATTTTCAATGATTCACTTTGTTAATGTTTTTTAAATACACTTTTCCTGGTAATGAGTGGCAGAAACACTCAACACAAACACAAATCCCTGTAATGCTACTGACGTTTCATGCACCGAACCCCAAGAGGGGCAGCAAAAGAGCACCGACAGAGGCAAGATCGTACCTGAGAAGATATAATTGTAACCAGTGCGTCCATAGAGTTCCCCCCAACCCGCCAGCGTAGAAGACCGACAAACATGCTGAAACACAGAGGCCATCTAGACTTCATACTGGGCATAAACTATACAGACTCAACTTAAGGCTGAAAAATACACACAAAATAAAAAAATCAATGCACATGTCCAACCAATTTAGTAATGTCTGTGCTGGGAACATTATGTTAAGATATTTGTGGGTAGTATTTTCTTGTAGGATGAGGTAGAAGCACCTTGCCATTGTAGAGGATGACCGGGCAGACGAATCTCCCCCTGCAGCGAGCCATCTTACTGCGGTTCACCAAGTCCTGCAGCTTACTGATCTGCACCGTACTCTCAAAACTAAAAGGAGATCATTAATTAAATGTTTGTTTTATCATAACATTCACACAGGAACCACTGACGATATGACAGAAAGAGATGGGATAATAGGAACCCTGCACGCAAGACTCACCCCAGTGACAATTAAAGGAGTAACAGAATTGCCAACAGAGGTGTCGCTGGTTAAAACCAATGCTGCAAGTCTTAATTCAGTTCAGCTCAATAACGACTATGTACATTTGAGAGTTTAAAGTACACTGTCCCATAAAAAACTACAATCCATAACCTTGTTTTACTATTGAGAGAACTCAGCATTCCCTCGTTGAACCAAAACCTCTCGCAGTTAAACATTAACCGAGAGGCTTGGAGCTGAAGAGCACGTGTGACATTTATACCTTTCTTTATTGGGCTCAGAACATTCATACTCCAAGTAGACGATGTTCCGCGGGTAGTGCCCGCACACCTCCCCGTTGGTGTTGTGGATGATGCTGTACTTGTAGTCTCGACCAAACAAGTCCAAGCATCGCATCTCTATTCTCTCCACCTATGGATAGACACACTGCGTTAGGCTTGGCAGGCATTTTTGTTCAAATAAGTGTGTAATGATGATTTCTGACTAGGTCTTACCCTCGTGGTGACCTCCTTCGCTCTGTACTGGTTCTTGGAAAACAAATCTATCAACTCTGCTATCTCCTCACTCCTGCGACCCGCGATGGCAGAAGCAGACGAGGACGTGGCCATCATCGCGCTGCGGCCCTTGTGCTCAATCCGAACTTGCCCTCCCTCAAACACCGCTGCTCCCTGAGGCCGGGAGGACCCCCCCGCCCATCCTTTACCTGCCAGCTTCTTCCTCACCGCCCGTTTAAGCGGGCCGGGCCCGGGGAGACGTCTAGAGTTCAGGGTACCGGCGAGGTGACACCTTCAACCCGAACCAACATGTACTCCTCACCGTAGCTCACTAACTTGGCTTCACGTCGGCGGCACGACCCGTTAGATGTGTGTGGTACCGAGACCAACAGACATCCTGATTAAAAACCGTCTACTTAGAAAACGAACAGTTGTGTCCGTTTATAACAGAAGCACGCAGCGGCTTTACTTGAGGTTTCTCGTCCACCGCTCTCTCGCATATTCTTGGCGTAGATATATTACTGGCTGGCCAGGTTTGGAGAGTCGGGTTTAGCTACAACTGAACCACGAGAGGAACCCAACACAGCCGAGAGGAACCCAACACAGCCGAGAGAGGAACCCAACACCGCCGAGAGGACCCCAAACACCGCCGAGCCGAACTCAACACAGCCGAGCCGAACCCAACACAGCCGAGCCGAACCCAAACACAGCCGAGCCGAACCCAAACACAGCCGAGCCGAACCCAAACACAGCCTAGAGGAACCCAAACACCGCCGAGCCGAACCCTACACCGCCGAGCTCCTTACACAGAAGACCCGGAGGACTCCCGGCCTGCGCGCCTTCTTCGGTGTCCTCAATGTCACGTTTTGGTTTCTTATACAGCTAGAAAAGAAAACGTGACTATTCAACTTTTTTACAAAACTATAGTTTCCGATGATGCGCAGAACCCAACAAACCCCCAATATTGTCCTGTAGCGTTAAAATCACGTTGACCGAGTGTTGTAACCTCGCTGGCCGAACCGCGGACCTCGACTAGCAGCGAGTAGTAAACAGGAAACAAAACGCGATCACGTGATCACCACTTCCCCACGCTGACGTCAAGACGTCACGCTGTCCGTAACGCACTAACGACGCGCACCTGCTTAAATGTCAGGCTACGTAAATTATTATTGGTTTTGTGATATCCTATTACATTGTATTTAAACCTGGGCGTTAAACCTTATTTCCATTTATTAAAGAATTCGCCTGTGTGGTGAGATGGGAGATAGTCAACAGGCCGCTGCTGCTTAAAGGAGAACCAATCATAATAGAGAACCAGACGTGACAGATATGAACACTGCCCACCTCACATACTTATAAATCACATCTTACACTTCAGGGTGTCATTGAACGTTGGTCTCTGAGAATCGTTTTGAGAACTGAGAGTTGGAGGTATGTTGGTCTCTGATCAACTAATTCAGAGTTTAAACATCAGCTTCAACTTTTCAGTTGATTCCACAGGGTAAATGCTCGGTGAGAGACCAGCCATAGCGTGGAATACGTGCATGAAGGTCTGTTTCAGTGAATCCCAGAACAGCTAGGTCTCTCAGTCAAATTAAGCACAATACTGAAAAGAAATCTATTTTCCCCCGCTTTTTCTCCTCGGTGTTAGCAATTGATACTATGACATTACAAAATAAGGGGAAATTCTGTAATTGTTAGTGAAATTTGTTCTGCCTTTAAGATCCTTAAATGACAGGATATGCAGTACTATTACAGACCTATGGCTAATGAAGACAAAAGTATTTTTGTGCCGTAGATCATACATTATTTTATGTGCCATTAATATAATCTATTAACATACGTGATGGGGTGTCACGAGATCTCGCGAGATGTAACTCCGCGAGATTTCTCGCGCGTTAAAAATCTGTCTCGCGCGAGATTTGTGATCCAGCAAGCAACCAGAATGACGTCGGAAAATACAGGTATTACTATTGAAGATGCCCCCGCCACTTTCAAATCATTTGTTTGGCAGCATTTTGGGAACCCGGCGGAAATGATAAATGGCAAGAGGGTGACTGATAAGACACGGACCATATGCAAACATTGTATGAAAATAATTCCGTACACCGCGGTTAATACGAGCAGGATGCAGAGACATTTACAGCAGCACCACAGCTCAGTACTCAAATCAACATATCTCACTTGAACAGAGGTAGCAGGGACAGAACGGCGCTTTGGCAAGTTGAGACAGAAAAGGATATCGGGAGCAGTGTGGCGATGTTAATATTCTTAAAAATGAACATGGCAGTGTAGTTGCAGCAAATTCAGTGACATACTTGGTCAGGCTCTGTTTGCACTATTTGCACTCTGTATTGACAGAAGAAATTAGTTAGTTTTTTCTATACTATATTTACGATCAAAGAGTATCTAAATCTAGGGTCACGCTTAACGTCGGACTTTTCAGTCTCTAACCCCGTCGTTAAGCGGGGACTCACTGTAATATTGTTTGCGCTTGAAAAAAGGAGAAATATTTTTATTTATATTAACTTTCATGAAATTTTATTTTCATTTCAATTTGTAGAGGAAGACGTTTATTAAAAGTTCATGCTTACATCATGCATGTTAAGAGTTATAATAAAACATTTCAAAATGCATGTGTAACTCAGTTAAATAAAGGTCTGTTGTCCAGTCATATAATTTGTCATTTTAGTGTTCTTAAAATCTCGTCTCGTTCTCATGAACCCAATATCGTGTCTCGTCTCGTCTCGTGAGCTGAGTGTATCGTCACACCCCTAATACATTTGTTACAGTAAGCCTGCAGTGGTATTTGATATTTTGTGATCCTTTTAGAAGTTTCTATATTTCTGCACAAATTTGACCTAAAACTTAATCAGATTTTCATACAAGTCCTAAAAGTAAAGAAAGAGTTCCATATCCATTAAATGAGACAAAATATAGGATTTAGGATTAGCATTAGGATTATTAGATTATCGTTTGAAAATTAGTTTTGAGTCAGGTGTGAGTGGGCCTGTTTAATTTAAATGATAAGGACTCTACTCAAGTCTGAGCTTCACAAGATGTTCGTGGAAGTGTAATATGATGGCAACAAAGGAGATTTGGAGGACTTCAGAAGAAGAGTTGTTGATGCTTGCCAGGCTGGAAAAGGCTACAAAATTGCTATCCAAAAAGAACATTGCTGTGTTTCAGCAGATTGCTAAAGATCACATGGAACGCTTTTGGAACAATGTTTTGGGCGCGGATAAGACCTAAATAGATATTTTTTGTTTTAATGAGAAATGTTATGACTGGAGAAAGGACAATACCTCATTTCACCAATAAGTCTTCATCCCTTCTATGAAAAATGGTGGTGGTAGTATTATGGTTTGTCTCCTTTTTTGCTTCATATTGGCCAGTATGGTGTTTTTGCCATCACTGACAACAATGTATTCTGAATTATAACAGCAAATTCTAGAGAAATGTCAGCTCATCTGTGCATGAATCTCGAGAGTGTGGGCCATGCAAAAGTCAAAATCCTGACTTTAGAAATGCTATGGAATCAAATCAAATCAAATATATTTATATAGCGCTATGGAAGGACCTTAAGCAAGCAGTTCATGGGAATAAACCCGGAAACAACTCAGCAGCTGAGATGAAGCTGTTTTGTACAAAGGAATGGGCTAAAATTCATCCAAGATGATGTGCAGGACTAATCACAAGTTATAGAAACATTTAGTTACAGTTACTGCAGCGCAAGGGGGTCAAATCAGATACTAAAAGCAAAGATATACTTTTGCCACATGTCATTTTGGATCACTTATAGAAAAAATTACAAGGTCTAATGTTTTTGTGTCGTTTGTTTGATTTGTCTCTCTTTTGATTACTTTATGGACTCATGTGGACAGCTGAAGTTTCAGGTCAAATTACTGTAGAAATACAAACACTTTTCAAGGGTTCCCAAACTTTCAAGCACCACTGAATTTATCATATGAAAATGGGTCATCAGCCACTCAGTGCAGTTACTCTGATTTATGCAATAATGATTTATTATCCTATCTCTCATCTGGCTAAGACAACTGTATACAACATAAAAAAAATAATAATTCAACAATGAGGTGATGTCCAAGTGGTGACGTGGAGCAGGGTTGCCAGTTCCTTTTAGTTTTTCCATCTTTTGTGGCACCATATAGATTACAGTGCGTTAACGTATAGTGGAGAAATTGGCTGAGCTCTTCGGTCTTAAGTCAAGCTTCATGGATCTCCAATGTTGTAAAATGGGAATTGTTGAAGGGGCGTTGGGGTACTTAAATTTCTGCAATATTCAAAACGTGTGCGCGCCGTCACTGGCAGCTCTCTCAATATACCCGTGAACGTGAGCGCGCAGAGGAGATACAGAGGAAAAGGAGGCAACAGGAAAACGGAGGAAGAGCGGCGTGGAAAAAAAAGAGAGCCGAAGCGGATTTGTGGCATTATCTTTTCATGTTGTGTTATTGACAGCGATTTTGAGTGCTCCAAGCGGAAACCTCATCCTCTTCTTACAGGTTTATTTGGTTTTACTATGAGTATGAGCGGCGCGTCTCGTGGCGGCCGTTCTCTTTAGATCTCCGCTCGTTCCGAGCATACATTACTGGGGACAGCGCATCTCGCTTCATATGAAGCGTTAGATCTGATGGGAGGAATAACGGATACATTATTAATACCCAGACTGTACTGAACAGCTTAAAATGCGTTTTGTCGGTTTTACAATGGACATTCATTTTTTTGCAACGTGATCTTGGTTGGCTCGGTTATTTCTTTGCACGGAACGCGGAGGAGGGAAATTAGACGGATTTTCCTTAACGAACGCTCCTGAATCACGCTCCCATCATCAACTGAATAATTTCATGACCGTAGGTGATGTAAGCCAACAGAAGAAATACAATAATTAGCGTCTGGGTGATCGAATCGTAGGAGGACAGCGCTCACCTTTGCGTAACTGATCGAATCTTTGTCATCATTTGTCTTCAGCCTCTGGATACGCGGCAGAAGCGCATTTTTGAGGGAACAAGTGGGGCAGATAGGGGGAGATAGAGACGTGGGGGGATACGAGAAACCATCAGAGAGGAGAGTAGGGACGTCGGGAAAGCGAGAGAGAGAGAGAGAGAGAAAATGCTGCCTTCGCAAGAAGCCTCCAAGATTTACCATGACAACTACATGCGGAACTCGCGGGCCATCGGCGTATTGTGGGCCATCTTCACCATCTGTTTCGCCATCATCAACGTGGTGGTCTTCATTCAACCCTACTGGATCGGAGACAGCGTCAACACGCCGCACGCCGGCTACTTCGGTCTGTTCCACTACTGTGTGGGCGAGGGCAACTCAAATCGAGAGCTGACCTGCCAGGGAACGTTCGCCGACTTCAGCTCCATCCCGTCGGGCGCGTTCAAGGCGGCCTCCTTCTTCGTGTTGCTGTCCATGGTACTTATTCTCAGCTGCATCGCGTGCATGGCGCTCTTTTTCTTCTGCAACACCGCCACCGTCTACAAGACATGCGCCTGGATGCAGCTTCTTTGCGGTGAGTGAGAAAAAAGTATCTTTCCCTGTTTTATTCGGCTTTTCCCTGAAGCTACGGCACGGAACATGATGAGATCGCTGGAGCCAGTGGTGTGTGTAAGGTTTTGAAGTTGCGCCTGTTTGGAAACGCGTGTGCGTGTATGTGAGCGGTTTACTAAATGGCTGGCTTTTTGGGCTTACATCTCATTCGCTGTACAGTAGGTTACACTTGGCTACATTATTATGTCATATGAAAAGGTGTTTCCTTGCGCTAGTTTCAGTAAAATAAAACTTATCCCCAAATATGGTGAATCAACACAATCTAGTATACTCAATTGAATAATTATTTTCAAGGTTACATGGTTCCTGTCCAGTTGAACTGTTGTGTTTAATTAAAGCTTCAAGTTTAGTTTGAAAATGAAAAAATTTACCTGAAGATTAGAAGATTACCTCTCCGACATACACACACCCACAAAAACTCACAGAGATAAATACACTGATTGTGATGAAGCATGTGGTATTGACTAGTTACCAGAGGTGGTAGAATAACCAAAACTGCTAAAGACTTGTTACTTTAGAATACTTATAACTCAAAATAAGTAAAAGTAGTAATTTAAATTATTACTTCAGTAAAAGTATCTAGAAGAAATCTGTTCAACTACTCAAGCTACTCAAGAAGTTTTTTAATCATATTTCATATATCACACAATTTTAACTTATTTTTTGTGGCCCAATCTAAAATAAGTGGACCTTGTACTAGTTTTCAGGTGTTTACACTGAATTTGATGATTTTTAATGAGCAATTTTATGAGCAAATGTTTACAGTATATATACCTTACTTTTTCACAAGTAAATGTACAAACCTACTTCTAAAATGTACAGGTGAATAACTTTCTCTTATATTTGGCCTCAGGAACATTCCTCTACAGTGTCCACTAATTGCCAACACAGGGGCTTCACTTTTCTTGGCATGGCTTATCTTTACTATAGCTATATGCAAGTATACTGGGACAAAATATAAATCATGGTGATGAATCGATGATGAAAACACATTTGGATTCAGCATGTAAAAATGCATAAGAGAGTTTTTTTGTTTGCAGTCATGGGACATTCTTTGTAAACGCAGAGTAACAAGCAAAAGTACTGCCTGACACCACAACTCTATGTCCAAACATAATTTCTCTTTGAAGTAATGAAAATTAAACTTGCTGGTAACTTCAGATCATATATAATCTCATAATTTAAGGTACTTTTAATTAATATAACACCACGATAACAACATTTGAAAGTACTGGATGTGGTTATGATGCAACATTATTTAAGATTATTTAAGCCTCATTTGCTCATTGCTCCGAAATTGTATCCAAATCAAGATGGCAAGAGGAAGTAATGCCTGCGCATTAAAGGAGAAATACGTTTGTACCACCATAAAGCAGCAAATATTTATGAAAGTAATTCATTATTTTAACGTTTCTTTTTTTAATAAAATGCAGCTCCCATGCCATTATTATTTCTTTGAAGTCCTCAAATGAGCCAATATTGGCTCCATAGAGCAGGTCCCCCCAATTCTAAGGAGATTTTAGAACATACACTCTGATTCATCCAGACCACTAGGTGTCACAACAATGGCTGTATAATAATGACTTATTGTTCCTTTAAAGAAAATGACATAGGAACATTTTGTGGATTACATGGTGGGAATGCAAGATTTGCCACCATGGAAAGGGCTTATTTGCTGTTTGTTTAGTTTTTCTTTGTTTTTCAGTTGTCCTGCTAACTTTCTGAAGAAACGTGGCTGTTTTGGGTGGGACCCCTACCACACTTTACTTGTTTTGGGTGGGACCCCTACCACACTTGACTTGTTTTGGGGGGACCCCTACCACACTTGACTTGTTTTGGGGGGACCCCTACCACACTTGAATTGGTTTGGGGGGACCCCTACCAAACTTGACAGTCCAGGTCGCAGTGACACTGAGAGTTGAACAAAAAGGACAAATGATGTAACGGGGACACAGATGAATATAATGCAGTAAAAGTGCATTTTTGAACTTGTAAATGTACTTGAGTAAGTGGCCTATAAAGTAAACAACTCTTAAAAGGACAATTTGTTCAAAATGGTGCTTTAATAGTCTAAATGTAATGGAGTAGTGCTAAATGTAGCGCATTACTACCCACCTCTGTTAATTACGTACACCTTAACATAATGAAACAGAGTGTAAATGTATTGGTGGATGTGAAGATGCATTTGCTGCTGTCTGTGTCGGTATGGGAGGGTATGAGTGAACAGGGTGTGTGTATGAGGTTGTGATGGAGGCTGTGAGATGTGCAGTAGTCTACGCCAGAAATCATATTCTCAAGAAAATACACTTCAGTACACACACATGAGCTACAGGCATTTAGAACATGTGACACCACAGGATCAGATCCAGACTGCGACTTGTTATGTGGAAAGAACTTTTAAAAAGGTGTTCATGAGTGGCGGGTGAGTGAGTTCACATTTCTAGACATTGCACCTTTAATCTGGAATTTGGCCATTCTGTGTTGAAAAGGGCACATTTCAGATAGAGGACAGTCATTTTGTGCTTACAATTATAACATTTGGCAGACACTGTTATCCAAACTGACTTATTTAACAGTAGGCACACTCCCTGGGACTCAAAGCCATGGCCATACAAAGTGAGCTACAGGAGATTAGGAAGGCACAACCCAATGAAGAAACAACAGTGGCAGGGTTTGTTTTACTGCTATAACTCAATCCTTCGTCCACACACAACCAGATTCTGTTCATTGCAAATAGCTGAAATTACACAATAAACTTTGTAACCCTCTGAACTCATAAGCAATCATAATCGGCATGATACAACAAGATGGATCCATGCAGGCATATCGCTCTGCAGGGGACCTGCATTAACCAATGACATTATACATCTGCTTCTGAATCGGCACAGATTCAGCCTGTGGCCATGTGATAGACAATTTGCTTACAAAAAAAAACAGTGTTGCAGTGTTAGTGTTACAGCTGCATGCGCCAAGTCGAACACCTGGACCCAAGTTCCCATTTCTGGCCTCAAAATATCTGATTATTCGAAACACACAGGAACTCACTCACGCACACAGAAACGTGCATGTACTCTGAAGTTGCAGATGGTATCCGTTCTCCAGCCTTGTGTTATTTAAGAGCATGGGCAGATGGAGACAAAGCCTCCATGAACATCCCTTTGCATCAGGACCTTGTGAAAGCCCAGACTCACGTCCGCGTCACCTTTATCACAGATGGAGAGAGGAACGCTCGCAAAAACCACAGCCTGACGCTTCTCCTTCATGGAGTAGCGTGACTGTTGCTTATTCTCATTTCAGAGCAAATGCCTCTGGTCCTTGGGTTCAGGTATGACGTTTGTGGAGTTTTCTTGCACTCCCTCACGTTTGGAAAGGTCAGAACGCTTGTTTGTTTGAAATGAGATGTTTACATTAGTGTGGCCTTTACAGTCATCAACACAGCTGTGATCATGTTACTGCTCCTGTCTTCAACCACTCAGTATCAATCAATCAATCAATCAATCAATCAATCAATCTATCTATCTATCTATCTATCTATCTATCTATCTATCTATCTATCTATCTATCTATCTATCTATCTATCTATCTATCTATCTTCCATTCTTAAGTGTTTTGGCATATTTGCAGGTCTGAAGACTGGAAGATGGCGTTTATGCACTAACAGTGTTGTGTGTGTGTGTGTGTGTGTGTGTGTGTGTGTGTGTGTGTGTGTGTGTTTGTGTGTCTGCTTTATGTAGGCCATGTTACAGCTCAGCATGTGAGCGAGTGTGGGTGTATTATTTGTGTGTGTGTGTGTGTGTGTGTGTGTGTGTGTGTGTGTGTGTGTGTGTGTGTGTGTAAATGTGTGTGTAAATGCGTGTGCTAGTGCTGTGTTAGCACCTTGTTCTCATTCCCCTCAGTAACACTAGTTCAATTTGGCTGCCCTGCTCATTTTAGCACTCTCACTTCTCTCTTTTCTTTTCTTTGTCAGAGTTCGGTAGCAGCCGAACAACCTGTTTCTCTGAGAATGATCCACTGGAGCAAATGTAGTCAGTTTAGGAAGTCCTTCCGTTATATTTTACATCTGTTGGCATTTTTACGATTTTTTTTTACTAAATTCAGTTGTGCGCATGTTCCTTCAGCTGAATACTTTCTGCACTGTCGCCTTTGCTGGGAAGTTTCTACAGCTTAGCTGTACTTTCCCCAAAGCGATGGCTCCCACGAGCTCTCCCACTGGTCCACCCCACCTGACCTGCTCAGCCCGTGTGTGCTAAAGGCTGCTGTAGGGGAGAGAATACCAGTCTCCTCAGGGATGAAACAGTGAAGATGACAAATGTCTGGGACCACACCATCAAACACTCACATACAGGAATGGGTGAGTGTGCCTTCGGGTGGTACACAACAATAGTCCTTGTACTGCGTAAACAGGATGAGTGTTATAAATACAGGCAATGCGTTGTGATAAGTCAGAGATTGGTTTGCTGGCTCAGGAAGGAGAAAACGTGTCCTCTGAAATATTGGCAGCTGGTTGTCAAAGTAGCCAGAGCATGAGCAAAAGAGGACTTTCCTTCTAATGGCAACTTTCACTGACTCCTTGAGGACATAGATGTGATTACGGATGTTTCCACCAGCATGTCAGTGCCCACTGGTCATTCATAGAAACCTGCACCCACCTTTCCTTTATCTTTCACTCTTGGAACCATCAATGAGGAGGCTTAAGCAGCAAAGAGGTGCAGTGGGCTAAAGGTAATGATATTAAAGGTACTGATATTTTAGACCTTTTCATGTGTCCAGCCAATGGCCTTACCTGTAATGTATGCCTGTGGTCTACATGTGTGGTGAGTAATCAACACTCCCTCCCCACTGCAGTGTTTTTGGTGGCCACTCTGACAGGCAACGACAAAGCTGAGTTTTAATTATTTCTCGTATTGTGCCCATCTTTAAATGAAATGAATGAAAACGTTCACAATTTGTAACATTTATATTGAAATTGCGCTGAAAGCCTTAAAGTACTTGTCTGTCTAGCGAAGCCACTGGGCGACAGATTAAAGTTGAATCTAAGCAGGGATTTGAGGCCAGTAATCATCTAGCTGTTGGCTGGTCCTAATCTGGAGTGAAGGTGTAATTTGCAGGGGCCTTTTTTTGGCAAAAAGCAGAATGAAATGTTTGAGAGGTGGATGCTTTGAAAGCTCTTGACCCAAATGTTCATCACATGACAAAGAGCTCAACAATAGCCTGAATCCTTTAAACACTACTCCACTGATGCCATGGACATAAACACGTAAGGGTGTGTGTGTGTGTGTGTGTGTGTGTGTGTGTGTGTGTGTGAGAGAGAGAGAGAGAGAGAGAGAGTGAGAGAGAGAAAGAGAGAGATAGAAAAATCAATTTTAAACCAATACACCAAGGCCCCAGCAGACACTATTAATTAGCTGAATATATTTCTTGGCAAAAACACCTTATTTCCATAGTAGCTCTATAATGTCAGCGTCACCAGCTGTAGGAATTCTCTCCTTATTGTAGGAATTCATACTTTTCCTACCCATAATCCTCCTCTGTCCCCAAGGGGTTAAGCGAACCACCATTTTCCACACTGCTGCATGCAACGCTAGCATCAGCAGCAGCAAAGCCCCGCTCCACCCACCGCAATGACCAGACACGCCTGGACTGCTCGCCTGGCTACAAACACACTTGCATCTCCACTACAGCCTTCAACATGGGATTTGTTTGAACATGGATCTCACAGAGGTCATCCAGAAGAAATGAAGAAATGAAAAATAATTAAAAAGTGCTCTGGGCGCTCTGGGAATGATAGTTTCTTCAGCTCTGTGGTGGAGAGCTGCCCCTGCACTGCGCACGGACGCTCACCTCACACACCTCTCTCCAGACTTTCATCTCCTCATTTTTCTGCCCCTGCTTTCCATCACACCCACCCCTAAGGTTCTGGCCCAGGTGCCACCACTGGCTCTACGGTGCTTCCCCTGGCTCTCTTCTCTCTGTGGGCCCCCTTGTGGCGGACCACGGTACTGCTCTTTTTCACATCTGTAATTTGACAGCCCAAGATTCTAAAGAAGAGAGTTAATAAGGGTGCAATCACACAAACACAAACACACACGCACACGCACACACACACAAACCCATGCACATACACACACACACACACACACACACACACACACCCGCACACGCACACGCACACACACACACACACATGCACCTGTATCTGTACAAATTATGTCTTGATATTGGAACCATCCAAGTAAAATGCTGTATTGTAAATAAAAATGAAAAAAGATCAAAGCATGTGAATGGTCTGCTTCATCAGCCTGTGTCTGCTCTTCACTGGAACGGCATGATTAAGTGTTTGTGAGGTTTCCTATACCCTTAAATGTATAAAAAGTATTTTGAAAGTGTGTGCTAGTGAAAGCTACCTAGTAATGTTAGGCAGCTATTGTAATCAGACGTGGTGCGTAAGTAAAGGTGAAACATGCCTGAACCAAACCCACCTTCATGCACAAACACCACATTCCATCACCACTACTCTCATCTCACTCTTCACATCACACCCCACAACTCGTACAGAATACTCATCACCGAGTACTAACTCTGCATGTTGATAAGAGACCTCTTCCTATTGGCTATTCATGTTGACGAGAGACCTCTTCCTATTGGCTATTCCTGTTGATGAGAGACCTCTCCCTATTGGCTCTGCATGTTGATGAGAGACCTCTTCCTATTGGCTATTCATGTTGATGAGAGATCTCTTCCTATTGGCTATTCCTGTTGATGAGAGACCTCTTCCTATTGGCTCTGCATGTTGATGATATACCTCTTCCTATTGGCTCTGCATGTTGATGAAAGACCTCTTCCTATTGGCTATTCATGTTGATGAGAGACCTCTTCCTATTGGCTCTGCATGTTGAGGAGAGACCTCTCCCTATTAGCTATTCATGTTGATGAGATACCTCTTCCTATTGGCTATTCATGTTGATGAGAGATCTCTCTCTATTGGCTCTGCATGTTGATGCGAGACCTCATCCTATTGGATATTCATGTTGATGAGAGACCTCGTCCTATTGGCTATTCCTGTTGATGAGAGACCTCTCCCTATTGGCTCTGCATGTTGAGGAGAGACCTCTTCCTATTGGCTATTCCTGTTGATGAGAGATCTCTCCCTATTGGCTATTCATGTTGATGAGAGAGCTCTCCCTATTGGCTTTTCATGTTGATGAGAGACCTCTCCCTATTGGCTATTCATGTTGATGAGAGACCTCTTCCTATTTGCTATTCCTGTTGATGAGAGACCTCTCCCTATTGGCTATTCATGTTGATGAGAGACCTCGTCCTATTGGCTATTCCTGTTGATGAGAGACCTCTCCCTATTGGCTATTCATGTTGATGAGAGACCTCTCCCTATTGGCTATTTATGTTGATGAGAGACTTCTTCCTATTGGCTATTCCTGTTGATGAGAGACCTCTCCCTATTGGCTATTCATGTTGATGAGAGACCTCTCCCTATTGGCTATTCATGTTGATGAGAGACTTCTCCCTATTGGCTATTCATGTTTATGAGAGACCTCTTCCTATTGGCTATTCCTGTTGATGAGAGACCTATTCCTATTGGCTATTCCTGTTGATGAGAGATCTCTCCCTATTGGCTATTCATGTTGATGAGAGACCTCTCCCTATTGGCTCTTCATGTTGATGAGAGACCTCTCCCTATTGGCTATGCATGTTTATGAAAGACCTCTCCCTATTGGCTATTCATGTTGATGAGAGACTTCTTCCTATTGGCTATTCCTGTTGATGAGAGACCTCTCCCTATTGGCTATTCATGTTGATGAGAGACCTCTCCCTATTGGCTATTCATGTTGATGAGAGACCTCTTCCTATTTGCTATTCCTGTTGATGAGAGACCTCTCCCTAATGGCTCTTTATGTTGATGAGAGACTTCTCCCTATTGGCTATTCATGTTTATGAGAGACCTCTTCCTATTGGCTATTCCTGTTGATGAGAGACCTATTCCTATTGGCTATTCCTGTTGATGAGAGATCTCTCCCTATTGGCTATTCATGTTGATGAGAGACCTCTTCCTATTGGCTATGCATGTTTATGAAAGACCTCTTCCTATTGGCTATTCCTGTTGATGAGAGACCTCTCTCTATTGGCTATTCATGTTGATGAGAGACCTCATCCTATTGGCTATTCCTGTTGATGAGAGACCTCTCCCTATTGGCTATTCATGTTGATGAGAGACCTCTCCCTATTGGCTATTCCTGTTGATGAGAGACCTCTCCCTATTGGCTATTCAGGTTGATGAGATACCTCTCCCTATTGGCTATTCATGTTGAGGAGAGACCTCTTCCTATTGGCTATTCATGTTGATGAGAGGCCTCTTCCTATTGGCTATTCCTGTTGATGAGAGACCTCTCCCTATTGGCTCTGCATGTTGAGGAGGGACCTCTCCCTATTGGCTCTGCATGTTGAGCAGAGACCTCTTCCTATTGGCTATTCATGTTGATGATATACCTCTTCCTATTGGCTATTCATGTTGATGAGAGACCTCTTCCTATTGGCTCTGCATATTGATAAGAGACCTCTCCCTATTGGCTATTCATGTTGATGAGAGACCTCTCCCTATTGGCTATTCATGTTGATGAGAGACTTCTTCCTATTGGCTATTCCTGTTGATGAGAGACCTCTCCCTATTGGCTATTCATGTTGATGAGAGACCTCTTCCTATTGGCTATTCATGTTGATGAGAGGCCTCTTCCTATTGGCTATTCCTGTTGATGAGAGACCTCTCCCTATTGGCTCTGCATGTTGAGGAGGGACCTCTCCCTATTGGCTCTGCATGTTGAGGAGAGACCTCTTCCTATTGGCTATTCATGTTGATGATATACCTCTCCCTATTGGCTATTCATGTTGATGGGAGACCTCTTCCTATTGGCTCTGCATATTGATAAGAGACCTCTCCCTATTGGCTATTCATGTTTATGAGAGACCTCTTCCTATTGGCTAGTCATGTTGATGAGATAGCTCTTCCTATTGGCTATTCATATGAGCATTTATACAGACTCGCGCATACACACACATGCACTGATATGCACACACACACACACACACACGCACACACACACACACACACACACACACACACACACACACACACACACACACACACTGTGACACCATCAATTCTGAATTTGCTCATATTTGCTAATTCACAGTAATATATTAGTTCCACCAGTATTTCTGTGCAGTCTCTTTCTGCTTACATGCAGCACGTTAATTTCTGTTTCATTAGTATCTGTAAACCAGTAAAAGCATCAGACTCTAGGCCTGCATGTAGTTATAGTTCCTTGTGGTTAATTACCCAACCTATGGAGCCATAAGCTCTTACTGTATCTTCCTAATGGCAAAGCAAGAGTTGAAGTTACTGTTAGTGTTGTGCTTCTGGCCACAGTCTTCAGAGCGGCGTTTGCCCTAGTTAGACCCTACTGCTGGGCAGGCCCGCTCTACACAGAGCATTACTGCAGGGGGGGGTATAATGTTTAAGGCATATGAACAAAGTGTATACAGAAACACAAGCACGCCCACCACATGGTAATTACAGTTACACTACATTTGACCATCTAAGCAGACATGTCTCATTATACGAGACATGACAAAAAAATCAGCAACAGCACACACACACATCCACCGACTGCATTAAAAGCTAGTTTACTGTTTACAGCCACCTTTCATTTTCAGTTAAATTCTACAAGGGTTGCCATATAATGCCTGTGTGTGCGTGTGCGCCTATGTGTGTGTGTGTGTGTGTGTGTGTGTGTGTGTGTGTGTGTGTGTGTGTGTGTGTGTGTGTGTGTGCGTGCGTGTGTGTGTGTGCGCGCGCCTATGTGTGTGTGTGTGTGCGCACGCCTATGTGTGTGTGTGCGCGCGCCAATGTGTGTGTGTGTGTGTGTGTGTGTGTGTGTGTGTGTGTGTGTGTGTGTGTGTGTGTGTTGTGTGTGTGTTTATGCATCACTGCATGGAGATTTCACTCACTGCTTGTCTCCAGCTGGCTCAAGTCATAACAACCCCATATAGATTTTTAATCAGCTCTCCTTCCTGTGTAGCAGATGAAATTGCATTGCAGTTCTGTGGCGAGGAGGACAAACCTCCTTGTCTCCTTCACAGCTGCTAACATGGCAGATAATGGAGACAGCCTCTGAGGCAGATAATGGAGACAGCCTCTGAGGCAGATAATGGAGACAGCCTCTGAGGCATCAAACTGTCAATCAGTGTCAGGCATGGAGTATTGATGCTCAGCTGTAATGGATGGTATTCGGTTGTGTTAATAAGTTCTGTGCTGAATTGAAGCCTGGAAGGCATTTGCTGACAAGGCCCAGATGTGCCATGGGGGCGAAAAGAAGAAAAAAAAAGTTAAAGGAGAACACTTACACTACGGTAGAGTTAAAGGAGAACACTTACACTATGGTAGTGTTAAAGGAGAACACTTACACTACGGTAGAGTTAGAGAACACCTACACTACGGTAGTGTTAAAGGAGAACACTTACACTATGGTAGTGTTAAAGGAGAACACTTACACTACGGTAGAGTTAGAGAACACCTACACTACGGTAGTGTTAAAGGAGAACACTTACACTATGGTAGTGTTAAAGGAGAACACTTACACTACGGTAGTGTTAAAGGAGAACCCTTTCACTACGGCCAGTGTTAAAGGAGAACACTTACACTATGGTAGAGTTAGAGAACACCTACACTACGGTAGTGTTAAAGGAGAACACCTACACTATGGTAGTGTTAAAGGAGAACCCTTAAATTCATTTCTTTGCATTACTTTTTATTTAAAGCATCATTGTAAAATAAGTTTTTCATTTTCTAATTTTTAGATTTTGAATTATATGAAAATTTTTACAAGGTTTGTCCCTCTGTAATTTTAGGCTAAATAAGACATATCAGCAAGGTGTGGATGGGTCAGGCTGTATAGGTGTATAAAATTACCTTTATACTTTCTGCTTTGGGACTGATATACTATGAGTGGTATATAAATGGTGTATGAGTGTCTGCTATGCATAGGGCTTAATATTTCCAACTTGGAGATAATTGGAGGATTAACTAATTAACTCATTGCTACATGTATGCGTTACACATACCCTAACATGCGTGTGCATTCACACATGCACATGGAGCTAATGACATAATGACCTGGCTGTTGTGCTCTCAGCTCTTCTAGCATGTTCACACCGCATTGCACACACAAAAAACACCCATAGACATATACATGCAGCGCGCACACACATGCAGCCTTTTTGGGGGGGTTTTCTCTCTCTATAAAGGTTTTTGTCAGTTCTGCCTTATGCATATGCCAAGGTTCCCCATGACAGACCACAGACCACCACCAGAAAGACAAAAGTTTTGTGCTGATGGCCACATGGGGTGGGGAGTGTATGCTTAAAAAGACTGAATGGCCTTTTTTGACATTTGCGCCTGTGCGTGTGTGTATTTTATAGAAAGCAAAGAGCCACGCCGTGCCTGTCAGGCTGGACTGGCCTTGAGGAGCTGCCACAGGGACAAAGCCCTGAATTCACGCTTCCTGTCACCAGCACTCCCAATGCTCCCAGTGCTCCCAGCGCTCCCAGTGCTCCCAGTGCTCCCAGTGCTCCCAGCACTCCCAATGCTCCCAGTGCTCCCAATGCTCCCAGTGCTCCCAGCGCTCCCAGTGCTCCCAATGCTCCCAATGCTCCCAATGCTCCCAGTGCTCCCAGTGCTCCCAGCGCTCCCAGTGCTCCCAGCGCTCCCAGCGCTCCCAGCGCTCCCAGTGCTCCCAGTGCTCATTAGCACTCCTGAAGTGCAGGATGCTCTGGCTTCTGCGAGTCATTGTTCTTTCTCTGCTATTCTGTGTTATTCATCATTGTCTAAAATATGATTAAAATACAAAGTCTTAATTCACTTGTTTCTTCTACAGACATTTGCCAAAGAGTGTATAGTTTCTGTGATTTCTTCATAAATTAATGTTGCCTAGTATAGTATTGAATAGTATATTATTGTATTGTATGGCTCCCTGCAACCCACACAGGTTTTATAATATATTTTGGTACGATTGAATTATTAAAATATTAATAGCATATCATGGCATTTAGGTTACAGGAATATCAATGTTGCTTTACAATTCTCTAGAATTCAACAGTTTTATTTTTTAGGACGATCCCACATGTCAGTGAAAGCATTTGGTTGGTAGTAAACCATTGATTTTGTAGAACAGAAGCAGTATACATTCATAGAATAAAAGGGAAATATATTTATATTTTTGTTTTCTGTGCTTTTCACTAGAACGTGCAGGTCGGGTGTTTCTGCCTGCCTCATCTCCCCAGGTATTCTTTTGACTCTTAAAGATCTTTCAGCACATTTTGAAGTCCTAACACCTCTGCACTTTTTTGGCTGGGCCAAGCAGAGCCCGGTTCCAAGCAGGACTGAAACTGTGTGCACAGGGAGAAGAACAGAAACCAAAAACAACCAGAACACAAAGTAAAAAGAGGAATTTTGGAAGAATTCACTGGAGGTTTTTCTTTAGGCACACAAATTGCTTTAAACACACACCCCACACTCTCACACACCCAAACTCATACAAACACACACACTCACACACAGACCAATCAGTCACAGCATTAAAACCACTGACAGGTGAAGCGAATAACATTGATTATCTCGGTACAGTGGCACCTGTCAAGGGTTTGGATGTATTAGACTACACATGAAGAGTCAGTTCTTGAAGTTGATGTGTTGGAAGCAGGAATAATGAGCATGCCTAGGGGTCTGGGCAACTCTGACAAGGGCCCGATAGTGATGGCTCGACAGCAGGGTCAGGGCAGGTCTACAGCAGCAGGTCTACAGCAGCAGGTCTACAGCAGCAGGGCTCGTGAGCTTCTCCAGCAGGTAGTGGTTACTACATCCCAAAAGTGGTCCAGCAAAGACAACCAGTGAACTCATGACAGGATTTATGTGGCAAACAGCTCGAGGTGTTGGCTTGACTTCCAAATTCCTCATTTCCCGATCCAGTCAAGCATCTGTGGGACATAACGAACAAACACGCCCGATCACTGCAGGCCCCACCTCAAAACTTACAGGAGTTTACAGATGTGCTGCCCAGAGGTCTTGTAGAGTGAATGACTGAGAGGGTCAGAAGGGTTTTGGTGGCACAACAGGGAACTGTTACTGTAATATAGATCAGTGTGCATGTACACACACATGAAGTAAGATTCTTGTCAAACTAAAAGCTTTTTATTGCTTCATAAATAGATTGAAATCCAATTGCTAATGAAGATGTACTCTCTTTGTGTTTAAGGTACTCGCTCTACTGCTAATTACAGCAGTGGAGGAAACACAGACTCTTGCACATGTGCGTGCGTATGTGCACACACACACATTTATGTATGTTCACACATTTAAGCACAACAGTCATATTGAGTAGAAATAAGTCTTTCCTCCATCCCAAACTAAGCTTCAATAAACTTGCCCCACTCCCACATGTTAATTTGTGATATTTCATGCAGAGGCTTGTCCACAGTTCCTGAATCCATCTCTCAAAGAATCACCCACTTTAGTGAATACAGCTGAATTCAGCAGAGTTGTGCCAGTTTCAAGCAAACAGTGAGTGTGTAGCTCCTAATTGGAAGAAAACCAGTGCAGAGGCAGTGTTGACAAACAGACAGTTGTGATTAGGCTGTGTCATGGTGACATAAGGAATCACCATTCCTTATAAGGGAAAGAGGGAGGGAGAGGGAGGGAGAGAGAGGGAGGTAAAGAGAGAGAGCAAGAACAGGGGTATGTTTTACACTAAAGCATGCTTTATGTGAGCTTGTGTGTAAGAGGAAGAGGAAGAGGAAAAGATTTAACGAGGAAGATGATGCTTATGGTGGGACTAGTGTGTGTGCATAAATGAAAGCCAGAAAAGAGGAGGACAGAGATGGAGTGTGTGTGTGTGTGTGTGTGTGTGTGTGTGTGTGTGTGTGTGTGTGGAGGGGGGGGGGGGGGGGGGGGGGGACTTCAAAGAGCTGGAGCAGCATCAGCACCGCACTGATCTCCAACCTGAGGGCAAACAGAGACAAACCCAAAGAGAAACAGTGTTATACACACACACACACACACACACACACACACACACACACACACACACACACACACACACACACACACACACACATTGTCCTGTCTCTTTCTCTATCTCATTCCCACACACACACACACACACACACACACACACACACACACACACACACACATACACACATTGTCCTGTCTCTTTCTCTATCTCATTCCCACACACACACACACACACACACACACACACACACACACACACACACACACACACACACACACACACACACACACACACACACACACACCCTCCAATCCTACCCTGGTTCATACAGTCAAAAAGCCCTGTGGTGTTCTACAATTGGCTTGGAGCAGAAAGCAGAAAAGATTAAGGACTTGTGTGTAGCCAGGTGTTGGACACACGGTTGTGGAAGGGGAGGACACGGCGTGCTACCTCTTCCCTTCCCCGTAGAATGAACATACAGAGGACACATAAGGCCCCTCCGCAGGAACCACCACAAACAAAACTACCCGTCATTCCCCGTGCAGCCGAGATTCAGCAGCGCCGAAACTCCCGCAGCAACAAGCCAGGCTTTGAAACAGTGTTCCTAACACGCTGTAGGAGCTGTCATTACCGCCAGCTCATCTGGTCCACCATCATCGGCTGGAGGAGGGCCAGACAGCCAGGACTCGCTGTCCACCGAGTCCCCCGTGAGAGAGCTCCAGGCTGGGGCAAAACTGAGCTGCTCTTCCACGGCTGCGCTGCACCTGTTCAAACAGGGAAGAGACAGCAGTGTGTGATCAGGCGCTTACACATCAGAGTGGAAGAGACAGGGACGGAGGGATGGAGGGATGGAGGGACGGAGGGATGGAGGGATGGAGGGATGGAGGGACGGAGAGCAGATGGAGAGCAGGTGACTCGGTAGTGATTTATACTGCAGCATGTTGGATTTCAAATACGACAATGTGAAGAAGGTGGAGCTTGGTTTAAAGGAAACGTATATCCATGTATATCCATGTTGAAGTTTCCTTTTCATGCGCCCCTCATCTGAGGAATCGTAAAGTAAGAAATCATTAGACAAATTATTATCATCATATTTTGTACTTAGTTGCAAATCATTTGCAGTTAATGACTACTGGGAGCCCCCCACAGACACTGAGCGGACCCTGGTGGTCTGTCTGCTCATTTCCTGCTTGCTAGGTGAGATCCATGTTCCTGGTGACTGACACACAGTACGCTGCATGGTCCCTTTATTTGCTTTAGAAGCTCATATTGGGTCATTGTGCTACTGCTAGGTGATATCTTACAATCTTTATTGTCGAATTTCTATGAATGTAGAATTCCTCAAAAGATCAATTACAGAGAATGAAACACTAGAGCAGCGTAACATATACAGTATATACAGTATATACACATATACAGTATATACCCAGACTCCCTGCAGGCCAGAACTGCTGCCATTTTCTTGTTCCATCACCTTTGCTGCAGGTTTATGTCTGTTCAAAGAACCTTACAGGCCTGCCTGTCTGTTCTGCCAGTGGCTGACATGACTATCTATGACCGTCTATCTATGACTGGATTTCTTTTTTATATGTTCAACCATCATCCTTCATTTCTGAAAGTATTACTCAAGTCATCCCCTACTATGGTCTTCAGTGCAGTGTTGGTTGCTATTCCATACGTCACCTTTGCAGTGTTGAGTGTGACATGTCTTATGATTTGGCAGTGTAATTGGTTGGTTGATTTATTCATCTTTTGAGTCACATGATGGACACTTATCGTAGTGGTCATGTTATGGACTAAAGCCTCCATATGCACAACTAGAATTGACACCTAGCAGCCTTGGGCATGAGTCACTGATACACCACATCACAAAGAAGCAGCGATTGCACAAATTATTTGATCTCTTAAGATTCTTCTTTAAAAGGACTGCAATATGTATCATTTACCTGTTATTCAAATCAGGATGGGCGAACTCTTGAATTAAAACTTTCATTTAAAATCCAGTGTGCTACAGCAAGAAGCCAAAACAAGAAAGTTTATTGTGGTGTGCCTTTTACAAAAATGGTCAAATCCCCTGATGCCTGTTTGATTTGAACACAGTAGGGCATCCATTCATCCAATATGGCTTCTCCATCTACCTGTTTGAAACCTCGTGATATACAGTCTAATAAATATTCTGTTGGTTTATTAAGGATAAATTTCCATATAAACTCATTCAGTCTAACTCCAATTAAAGCACCACTAACTCACTTCAGATGAAGACATGGACAACCTACCAGATGGAATAGTGGAAATCATGAGGAGAGAAACAGACAGGCAGAGTGAAAGAGAGAGAGTCAGAGAGACAGACAGACTGAAAGAGAGAGAGAGTCGGAGAGACAGACAGAGAGACAAGTGTCCACTGGCACCTGTGTCTTTGTGTTAAGGTTTCCCAAGTTTTTTTATCCTCTCTCACTTGAGCAAAATTATGTAAATGGTCATGTACAACAGTGTGAGTCCTGCAGTTCTTTGCTATTTAGTCATGTGTGTTAACTGCCAAACAATTAGGCCTCACTATCAGGTTTTGTTAGTTGTTGCTATGATGTGTCTGTCTTTGGGTCTAATGTTTCAGGTCTAAACACTTAGACCTGAAAGGTCTTATTTCATATGTGGTTGTGAAAGCCCTGTCATTTCTTGCAGGATGGTGATGTGTGTTTGATTTTATGTTACTCCATAAAGCTCTAATTGATTCTGTGCGGTGCACCATGTTCTCTATGGTGAAAGGACATGAGGCCAGAGAACCTCCCTGAGTGGATCCCTGAGCAGATTCCTGAGCTGATCCCTGAGTGGATCCCTGAGTGGATCCCTGAGCGGCCCAGGAACAGGGACTGTGTGCATGTGAAATCCGCTCTAACAGTGCGTCACGTTCACAGTGACGTAGTGCATTCTTCACCATCTGCCCTTGTTTCTCATTCTCCGAGTCTTTCATTCTCCATGATTAATCAGCACCAGCTTGCTCTCTGTGGGCTCCATGCCGCAGAACCGCACGATTACGAGACCCTTCTGAAATAACGGCGTCCTCTTTTTGCGCACGTGTCTCTCCCGTCCCTTTGACGTTCTGTCTCTTGATCACATGAGATCGGGGTGCTGGTATCACGTTCACTTAGTCTCTGCAAACCTCAGCGCGTTGTGCCTTTAAGTGTACACTCGTTGTTACAAAAATAATCCAGTGGTCTTGTTTTGCCATGCCGTATGTGTTGAGGACTTGGGGACTTGGGTTTGTGGGGGGAGGGGGGGGGGGTAACGCTTGTCGTTATGTTTTTCTTTTTGTTTTGTTTTGCGTTTTTTTCCATCAGATGCAAAATCTCCCAACGCAGTGACGCACGCATGAAAAGAATGCAGGTGCAGCACTTTGGGATGATGGGGGCATGTGGGGGTGTGTGTGTGTGTGTGTGTGACGGGACGTTTCGGCTGATGGGGCATTTGGGGTGTGGGTGCGAGTGTGTGTGTGTGTGAGAGAGAGAGTTGCTTTGGCTGACGGAGGCATTTGGGGGTGTGTGTTTGTACGTAGTTTCGGCTGACTGTGCCATTTGGACTCTGTGTGTGCGCGTGTGTGTGTAGTTTAGGTTGGTCAGGACATTTGGTGCTGTGTGTGTGTGTGTGTGTGTGTGTGTGTGTGTGTGTGTGTGTGTGTGTGTGTGTGTGTGTGTGTGTGCGTGTGTGTGTGTGTGCGCGTGAGTAGTTGTGGCTGATGGGGGCAGTTAGGCTATGAGTGTGTGTGTGAGTAGTTTTGGCTGATGAGAACATTTGGGCAATGTGAGTGTGTGTGTATCCATGTGTGGACAGAAAGCGTTGTTCATCTCTGCAGGTGCAGGACCCTGCTTTAGGGAAGGTGCTGCTGTCATGTCAGTGCATGACCCTGCACTGTGTTCTCAGGTGCGTGACGTAGCCCTGACTGCAGTAGTGCCCCCGGCCTGCTCAACACCCTCCTCCCTCCTCTCTGCTCCTCTCTCTTCACAGGAGGAGACCACCGTTGTGTGCTGCTAGGAAGGATCACGTTATTTAACCATAAAAGGTTCTCATTTCCAAACACAGTGCATGTGGTCCCTCCAGGATTCACTCGACCTTCGTATGACCCTGAACGCAGATCAGATAAAGCCGGATTGGTTCTAGTTCGCCGTGACTAGAACTCTTTCATTTTTACACTATTTTAATGTGGAATGCAAGTGTGCACCATTGTTCCACTTTTCTTGTTCAATTTGGTCGATTTTCACTGATCTGGATAACATCTCCCTCCCTCTCTCTCTCCCTCTCTCTCTCCCTCTCTCTCCTCATCTGTCTCTGTATGCATGTGTGCAGCTGTGTGCCTGGTGTTGGGCTGTATGATTTTCCCAGATGGCTGGGACGCAGAGGTGATCCGGGACATGTGCGGGGAGGGACACGGGGAAGTACACCCTGGGGAACTGCTCGGTGCGCTGGGCCTACATCCTGGCCATCATCGGGATCCTGGACGCCCTCATCCTCTCCTTCCTCGCCTTCGTCCTTGGGAACCGCCAGAGTGACTTTCTGCAAGATGAAGTCAAGGCTGACAATAAAGGTGAGAGTTGACTAGCAGAACCGACCTGGTGCCGCAGACTAACGGCACCAGACTAACTATACAGCTGTTCTGATTGATGCTAAATATGGTAGAAGAATACAGGCACAGAGAAACACAGTCCTGGAGATGTCCTACTCTTCTTAATGCCAATCAAGGCATCTAAGCATCTAAACATTGCACCTGGCGGTCTGAAGTCTAAACCTTACATGATAGTAGATCTACAAGAGATCTATTAAAGTAACTAAGGCAATCTGAATTGAACTGCATGTAATCAGAAGAGGTTTTTCTTGTCTAGGAATCTCTAACTGCACCTTTAACTCATCGGTGGACAGGTCTAATGTTCACTGATTCTTGCTCATGTCCATAAATCGCATGAATGAC